>NW_007728438.1:293862-306319 GCF_000696425.1 Galeopterus variegatus | reverse complement strand
ACAGCTCTCAGGATCGCGCTGTTTCCTGACGCGGGCGCTCCAGACCTGCCGCCATTTTTCCTGTTGATTGCTTTTATTATGAAATGGTGTTGAATTATGTCAGATGATTTTTCCATATTAATTGAAATGATCATTTTTTTTCCTTTCTTGTGTTAATGTGGTGTATTACCTTGATTGATTCTCATATGTTGAACCATCCTTGCACTTCAGGAATAAATCCCACTTGATCATGGTGTATAATCATTTAACTATGCTACCAAATTTGATTTGCTAGTATTTTGTTGAGGATTTTTTACAGTGATATTCACAAGAGGTATTAGTGTTCTTTTCTTGCAGTGTCTTTGTCTTGCTTTGGTATCAGGGTAATGCTGGCCACATAAAATGAGTTAAGAAGTGTTCCTCCTCTTGGAATTTTTTGGAAGAGATTGAGAAGGATTAGAATTAGTTCTTTTTCAAATATTTGATATAATTCACCAGTGAAGCCTTCTTATCCAAGAATTTTCTATGTTGGGATATTTTTCATTCCTGATTCAACCAGTTAATAATGTAAAAAAGACTGCATTGACCTGATTAAATTCCTAGGACCCTTGGTTCTTTAGGGATGGACTAAATAGTTGGTATCATAACTTTCAAAAGTGTCTTGAACTTGATGGAATTTATCTTGAGAAATAAAATTTATATTTTAATTTTTTATGTTTTAATTCCATTTTTCCACAAACTTTTTGAAGTCCCCTAGTATCTTTTTTATGAATTGACCTTTTAATCAATATATAATGCCCTTCTTTGTCTCTTGTAATAGTTTTTAACTTAAAATCTGTTTTTTTCTGATATTAGTATAAGCCACCTGTGCTCTCTTCTGGTTACTATTTGCAAGGAATATCTTTTCTCATCCTTTCATTTTCAATTTATTTGTGTCCTTAGATCTAAAGCAAATCTCTTAATGACAGCATATATTTGGATCACGTTTTCTTAAATCCATTCTGCCAATCTATGCCTTTTGATTGGAGAATTTAAACCATTTACTTTACATGTAATTACTGAAGGAGAAGGATTTGCTTTTGCCGTTTTGTTGTTTTCAGTATGTCTCACAGCTTTTTTGTCTGTCATTTTCCCCATTACTGCCTTTCTTTGTGTTTATCTAATTTTTTGTAGTGATACATCTTGATTCCCTTCTCATTCCTTTTGTGCATATTCTATAGACATTTTTATCTGGTTACCATGAGATTATATATATCCTAAAGTTATAAAAATGTCTTTTGAGTTCCTATTTAACCTAAATTGCATATAAAACCTCTACTTTTATACATCTCTCTCCCTCCATACAATTTGTTATTGATATCACAAATTACATATTTGTACTCATTAATATAGATTTATTTTTTATGCATTTGTTTTTTAAATCCTATAGAAAATATAAAGTGGAGCTACTAACCAAAGTTCCAATAATACTGGCTTTTATATTTGCCCATGTATTTACCTCTACTAGAGATCTTTGTATATTTATATGGCTATGAGTTACTGTCTAGCATCTTTTTATTTCAGCCTAAAGGACTTTCTTTAGCATTTCTCATAGGGCCAGTCTAGTGGTAATGAACTTCCTTGGCTTTTGTTTATCTGAGAATGTTCCCCAACTTCATTATTCTTCAGTAATTCATCAACAAGGGGATTACATAGGTCTAACATCCTGATAGACCCTGTAATGAATACCAAAGTATTTTGAGATGTAGTCTTACATTTCTTACAATTCATATCAATTGATCATTAAAATCTCCCTAAGGTAGCTCATTTGTAGTTATCCCTTGAGTGAACCCCTTAAAATAGTTTCATCAGACCAAGAATCACAGGATTCTAGGGCTGGAAGGGACCTTAGAGTTTTCCAAAAAGACATCATTAAGGTAAAGTATTTATTATTTGCCTTCCTTTAAAAAATATTGTCTCAAGAGAACCCTGAACATTAAACTTACATGAGAGCATGCTTCCTTATTTTGGCATTTTTTAAATATTCTAAATATATTGGGTTCTTGGCTTTGTGCTCAGGGTCTTGTCTTTTAGGATAGAAGTTTAGGATTAGCAACACTTGCAATTATAATTTGTCACTGAAGATGGCTTCTCCAACTCACTTCAATAATAGAGTAGTTACCTGGAGCAGGCAGCCTGGAGATTTCTCAAAAGGCTGAAAATGTGCACAGCTGATAATTAAAGTCCTTGTCCATCTGACCTAAGTCTTTTCTTCGGTTTTTGTGAGATTTTTTTTCCTATACAGGTAGAATCCTACTTTAACAAGTTTGACGAGACACAAAAATTGCTAGTTTTATCCTAATCTCCATAAGAGAGAAACCTACTGTTACAAGGTATACAGAAGAGCCAACTGCGTGTGGTTTTTATTTTCTTACATGAAGCAAATGTTTGTTATTGTACTTTATTTGCAAACAGTACAAGTCTTTGGAAATGCTGTGGGGGCAGCGATTAATGTATGTGACAACATGTTTTACCTATTCCAGAGCAAGAGTGTTTGAGAAAGAATATGCAGACTTCTCTTTCTTCTGTACAGCTGTACAGGCCCTTGAAATCCCCAAATATCACTGTAGTTTGTGATTCCATCATAAAACCTCTGTGTTCTGCAACAGAATCACCTCCTTCTTAGACTCCATTTATGCTCACTTTGATCGCCAGCACCAGCCGTTGGCTTTCTTTTCAGTTGGTGTTTACACTAGGGTGGGGAGCAAAATTGTTTTGACTTCATAGGAGGTTCCTGCTCTGAGTGTCACTCTGCACATCAGCCTGGTAGGGAATGAAGTCCAAATCTGTGCCTAAGCAAAATTGCAAATCATTACGTGGCATGGACATCCTGGATTTCTTCTAATGGTAGAGATCTCAAATGTGAAATCTGTGAAATGCCAAAGGCATATTATGTTTGAAACATTTCAAATGTTTTCAAAAAGATGGATTAATGTTTTGGGAAATTTTAGAAGAAAGAAACTGTTTTAGTGAAGGCACTTGCTTTGGAAATTAGAGAGACAAGTTAGCTAAGGCAGTATGCATCAGAGCAGTAAAGCCAGTAGGTCTTGGCTTTAGTCAAGAGGTGGTGAGGATGAGGGAATGTGACAGACACTGAAAGTGACACTGTCAGAAATTGTAGATAGCTTTCGTGGGTATTGGTTGAGTCCTGTCTTTTCTAAAGTACCCCAACTACATATTTCTGGATTTGATTTTAGCTTTGGGTTCACTGTCTCTCTAATACTCTATACCCATCATCATTCTTGGTTGCTTTAATACACACATAGATAATCCTACCTACACCCTGGCCTCTCAATACCTTGAACTCCCCTCCACCAATGAGCTTATCCTCCATGCTGCTTCAGCCTCTCACCCCAGAATCTTACTGCCAACACTCGCCATAGGAAACTCAATTTCAAGCCTCCCACTCTGGGCACCATCTCCTAATTCTCTGCCTCCCTTGCCTTAAAATCCCAACTCCAACAATCCCTCAGCCTCACAGGGCTCTAAAGTGTATTGATCTTATCATCTTTTTACTGATCCTCAGCCCTGCAAATCTTCGTTTCCCTCTTGGCACTAAATTCTATGGTCCATCCTGTGGTCATTCCCTTGCTTACACACTCAGTTTCCTTGTCTCCATCTTCCTTTGTTATTCTCATCTGACAAAGCCCTAACCTGGATAAATCCATCTCTCCATCAGCACTGGACTTTTGCCTGTGCAGCCTGTTCTAACCAGAGAAAAGCCCCCAGACTCTGCTGACTGCTCTTGCTTTACCTCCAAGACCACAAACCTCCAGTGGACCTGAAGTGCTTCTCACTCTCTGGTGATGGGTTGATAACCTTGCTTTCTCTTCCATTGAGAAAATAACAGCAGTTAGAAGAAAACTTATACATGCTACCACCACCAAACCTGCAACGCTCCATCTGTACCATATTCTTTACCTTCTCTCCTGTTGCTATGGATGAGTTGTCTGTTTCTATCTAAGGCTACTGTTGTGTGCTAACACGCTGTGTACTAGATCCCCTCCCATCTCACATACGCCATGTCATTAAGACAGAAATTCTTCCACCTCTCTCCTGATTCCTGATTCATCTTTTTTCCCTCTCCATTGGATTATCCCTATGGATATACAACATGCTATTGTTTCTCTTATCTAAAGTGCCAACTGGTGGTAGAGTGAATGATAGACAGAGGAGGGGAGAGATAAAAGGCCAAATATACTTTAAGAAGCTATTGCACAGTCCAGACGGAAGATGAGCTGAGTTGAATTAAGACAATGGAAATGAGGGGGCCGGCCCGGTGGCGCACTGGATAGTGCGCCGCTTGGGAAGCGCGGTGGCGCTCCCGCCCGAGGGTTCGGATCCCACATATAGACCGGTTCCCGCTCACTGGCTGAGCGAGGCGCGGGAGCAACGCCGAGGGTTGCGATCCCGTTGCCGGTCCTCGGTCCAGTATGGGGGCAACACTGAGGGTTGCGATCCGTTGCCGGACACCGAAAAAGACAAAAGACAAAAAAAAAAAAAAAGACAATGGAAATGAGGGGGCCGGCCCGGTGGCGCACTGGATAGTGCGCCGCTTGGGAAGCGCGGTGGCGCTCCCGCCCGAGGGTTGCGATCCCGTTGCCGGTCCTCGGTCCAGTATGGGGGCAACACTGAGGGTTGCGATCCGTTGCCGGACACCGAAAAAGACAAAAGACAAAAAAAAAAAAAAAAGACAATGGAAATGAGGACTGAATGGAAAAGATGAATTCAGGAGACATCTCACTGACTGAATCGGTATAGCTTGGGGTCCCATTATGTGGGGGTAGCAAGGGAGTTGGAGGGAAAAGAGAAGAAGATGGACAGCACCAAGGTGACTCTGCCCAGGTGAAGTACAAATAGAAATGTCATCAACTAAGCTGGGTTTGGGGCTTGTATTAATTTTCTAAGGCTGCCATAACAAAACGCCACAGACTGCATGACTTAAATGACACAATTTTACTCTCTCACAGTTCTGGAGGCTAGAAGTCTGAGATCACGGTGTTGGCAGGGTTGGTTTCTCCTGAGGCCTTTCTCTCTGGCTTGTCAATGGCTATCTTCTTCCTATGTCTTTACAATGCCTCCCTCTGTATGTGTCTTAATGTCCCCTCCTTATAAGGACACCACTCGAATTGGACTAGGGCCCCCTAATGACCTCAATTTAACTTAATTTCTTCTATAACAACCGTTATCTCCAAATACAGACACATTCTGAAGTACTATGGTTTAGGAGTTCAACATATAAATTTTAAGGGGACACAATTCAACCCATAACAGGTCTTATGTTGGTTGAGGTGTTTGTGGCGCATCCAGTTGAGATATCTTACAGCAAGAGGGCCAGGGCTGGGGTTGGGAGTCCTCCCCGAGATAAAGAATGAACAAGAGTGTCCATGTAAAGAAGAAGAGAAAAGGGCCAAGGATTGAACCTCTTGCAATGCTTGTGTTTGACTGGCATTCAGAGATAAAGCACTAGGACATGGCAATTCTAATAGGGTATCAGTGGCCAGGTAATAGAAGCAGTAGCATTAACTTCTAGAAGCAGTAGTACACTTCAATAGCTTCCATCTCAGCCTTCTCCCTGCTATCTTCCAGTCCCTGCTATTTCCAACTCTACTATTAAATGCTGGCAGCACTATTACTTTCCCTTCTCTCTCTCTGCCACCCCACCAAATTGCTGCATAGGGCTGCATTCCCGAATTGGTTCAGTTCTATTTAAAGAGTACATTGTGCAGCTAAACAAAAAACTCACTAGGTGCCATTTGAACAGCACCAGCAGATTAATGTTTGTGACCCACAAATATATACACACACACACATACCTCACACAGTTCCTGGGGGGCGGGTGTGTGTGTGTGTGTGTGTGTGTGTGTGTGTGTGTGTGTGTGTGTGTGAAAGATGTGTGGCCTTTGCTAATGGTAGGCCACTGACAAATGACCCTGTCTTTGTCTCCAGTGAGTCCATGGCAGGACTCAGCGCACTGTAGAGTGCAGGGGCAGAAAATGTTCTCACACTCAGCGTTATGTGAGTTCCATTTCATAAATACGTATTCAGCAAGGTTGTGCTTTGTGATAATTTTACCTGGACTGCCACTCAGTGGCCATTTGAAGAAACACCCAGAAGAGAGCTGCCACTTCTGTAAACTCTAGTGTTTTCAGGGAGGGCCAAATGCGAATGCTTGAATTTTATTTTACATTTTTGTTTTTGTTTTTTTAAAGCCTGCTGAAATCCATGTTAGTTAGGGTTACTAAATTTTAAGCAGTAACAGTTTTCAAGGACAGGGTCTTGCAATTGTCCAAGTTGCTGATGTATTTATTTAAAATTCTCATCATGAATATTTTCTAGAGGTTCATAAGAAGCTTGAAGGATTCTTTTGCAAGAGTCGTCTCTCTCTCAAGATCCCCCAAACACCCACTCCTTGTCATTCCACTTGTGTGCTCCCCTCTGCCCTTTCCTTGAGGACAATGTTTCGGTGATGCCCTTCACGTACACTTATCAACCCATCTGTAACCTCACACTCAGCTTTTTCCAAAATGTGGGGTGAGGCATGAGTAAAGGAGCATTAGAATCATGAGGAAGTCATCGCAAAGGGAGACGTTGAGTTATGGAAGAAAAGATTCTAAACAGATGACTTTAATGAAAACCTCTTCATTTTTTCACTCCATGAGTTTTTTAAAGTAAGTTTTTAACTCGCTTTTTGCAAAAAAAAAAAAAAAGCTTTTAAAAATACATTTTATTATATACAATGGAAAAATTGAATGCCTGCTTCATTGCAGGAGTTTCCCAAAAGTCTGAAAGTAGAATTTACAACCAGAATCCATGATTTTATTGCTTCCAATGGCTTCTTGTCTCAGAGTAAAAGCCAGAGACTTAACTATATTTTACAAGGTTCTCCATGTTCTGACCTCTTGTTACCTCTCTGATCTCATTTCCTGCTACTGTCCCTCCCAGTCTGCTCTAGCCATACTGACTGGCCTATCTGGAACACTCTCCCCGCATAGCCTCATGACTTGCCCTGATTTGCATCAGATGTTACCTTCTGAGCAAGACCTTTCATTACCACCTCATTTAAGTGTGGGCGTCCCATCCGCTAATGTCACTTTCCTGCTATTTCTGCAGAGAACTTATTACCCTCTGCTGTACTATATATCTTGCTCATTTCTTTATCATCCGTCTCCTTACCTAATAGAAGGTAAGCTCTAGGAGGGCAGGGATTTTTATCTGTTTTTGTAGTGCTGCAACGTAATGCCTTAAATAGTGCCTAGCATATAGTACATACTCGATAAATATTGAATAAATGAATGAGCGAAATAACATAGCTGCAAATGAAGTCAGGAAAAATATGAATCTATTTTCTTTGTATAAGAGGAATTTCTTCTCTTTTTTGCATTAAAATGAAAACTTGTCTGATCTCAATAACCTGATGAATACTTACTCTTGTTTGTCTGGTGACCAACCCCTGCCCCAAGATTGAATTAGTCACTTCATCTGTGATCCCATAGTATGTGTCTATGCCTCGGTTTTAGCATTTACTGCACTATAATCGTACAGTAATGATAATAATTAGCATTTATATTATAATTATCAGTAGTGGTAATATTCATTTTCATGTGAGGTCCTTCAGAGTAGAAGCTGCGTTATTTATCTCTGTAGCCTCTAAGCCTAGTGCAATGCCTGTCACATATAAGGTGCTTAATAAATATTTGGTAAATGAATGAATGATTCATTAAATAAATGAATTCACAAATCGATAAATGAAGGATGAAACCTTGTCTTTGCAAAGTTCCTATGCATGTTAAACAGGTTCTTTAATATCCAAAGGACTACTATGCTAGTTATTGCCTCTTTAGACTTGCAAAAACCAATTTCCTGGACCACCCACTGTACTGGTTTATTGCATCCTGTTATCGGTAGGAAACGTGCATGAATTGCTTTTCCAGTAGCATGGACAGCCTGTGAGCCGTAACTGGTAAGTTCAGATGTTTAGACTATAGTTTAAAAGGAGGCCAAATACATGGGCTTGGTTTTCACGTAGGCCAGTTCACTTAAATCTGTAGTCTGCCTATAGAATGCATCCCTCACTCTAGCCAAGTAACTTTTAAGTGTGAGCCACTTGTTAAAAAGAGGCTGTCATGTATGAGCCTTGGAGAACTTGGTGAAGCCTGTGGATAAAATGGTCTGTCCCATTGAAAGTCTGCCAGGAGTTTCATCTTGGTACAGGACACCAAGCCCTCCACATTAGGTCTCCTGGCTCCCTGAGAGTACCAGGTATAAGGAAAGATGCCCAGGATGACTATGGGGCCAGGTATCCTTTGGAGCCACTCTCAGCACAAGGGACTGCTGTGCTCAACTGCTTCCACTGCCCTGATGTGAAACACTCAGTCACCATGGACATGGTGCAGCCCCTGGCCACTATGCAGTTTCTTTTAAACAAACCCATTAATGGCCTCTCTCGGCCATCTGACCTGCCTTGCAAATAATAAAGTCTTTTTCCTGGCTACTTCAAAATGGTAGAGGTGTTGCTGCTGCACTAGAATCTGTCACAGATATGAAGTGTAATATCCCAAAGTTGGATTAGGCTTTAACAGGCAGATAAGTCAAAAGGTTCTGAACAGCCTTAAATGATCATGTCCAGGGGACTAGTCTATCCTCAGCAGGAGACCACATACTTACCTCTCACTGGGAGGAAAATGAACCCAGTATCACCTCCAACTGGCAAGGGATACAAAACAAATTCTGAAAATGGACATTGCTCCCTTGAAGTAAAAAGCCTTGTGATGCCGGTAGCAAACTGTTCCTGACGATCTCTGCACTAACCAGAGGCAACGTGAATAAATAAAGTGCTGTGGTATCTTGCCAGCTGATAACATGGCCATCTCACAGTGCTTAAGGTCAGTGAAGCTTTGTCAGACCACAACAGCTACGAAATTAGGAAGACATGAACTCTTGGAGCGAAAAACGTCGACCCAGTTCCCTGTGGTACAAATGTGAAGGATGCAAGCAGAGGAACTCAGGAGGATGTGGGGGTCGCCAAGGATGAATGAGTCAGGCTCACTTAAAACCGCAATCCGAGCCAGCTACGTTTTGTTTCACATCATGTCTTCTATGCTCCACTGAGTGAATAATAACTGAAACCTGTAAACATCAGGGGCCTAACCCAGGAGAGGATAGACTGCCCTGTAACAATATGTACTAATTAAATTCAACTTGCCAAGGTTTAGTTCCACTGCGACTTAATTCGTATTGTGTCTTGTTATTGATTTGTGGCCAGAGTTAGGCAGAGCTCTCTTTACAGCTAGTGCATTTTGAAGTGCCACCCACAAACAGGAAAACATGCAAACGCGATGTCTTCTGAAGTGCTGCGGTTCCACAGTGGAATTCTCTATGGCCGTTACGGATGACAAGTATGTGGACTTTGTTGATCTATGGAGATGTGTATATACAATAATGTTAAGTGAAACAGTGTGCACACGTTGATTACAGCCCTGCAGGAACCCAGACTGTATGTCAGCCAAGGTAAGCGACTACAAGGCGACACAAATAGAATTGAATGTGCATTACATTCTGAGTCTTTTTTTTTTTTTTGTCTGTAGATTTGTTTAAGCTCGCAATGAAAATAAATGAAAGAGGTAAAAAAAAAAAAAAAAACATTGCTGTGGTTCCAAATCTGTGTACAGTGAAGCACGTACTGAAATCCGAGTCCATCAGCTTCAGCAAGGGAGCAAGCAGTGGAAGGATAACATAGTGACACAGCAAACAAAGGGACCTGCCTAGAAGCACAATCCTGAGGTGGTGATGGGCTAAAGCAGAATTTTAATGATACTGTAGATTAGCTGGACGCTTTGGGGCAGTATGCATTCTGTTTGAACCAAACTCCCTTCCCTAGAAGTAAGGGAGATGATTTCCTTTTCACACACCTGCACTTCAAGTCTCAGGTGTGGGTATCAGTTTTCAAGTGGACCTGAGGAGGAATTGCGATTGGTAGAGAAGCGGTAGGCCCAAATCCCAAGGCCTTGTCTTTGTCTCTGGACAGGGAATGGAGGCCCTCCCAGAGGGATAGGAGACCAGAGAGACCTGGAGGGCCAGCCACTGCAGCAACAACATAAACACCACCTACTAGACTACACAGCAGGTAGGGGCGATGGCAATGAACCCGTGGCTTTGCCCAAATAGCTTGGGCAGACATGTGGCAGTGCCTGTGCAGGAGCCACACAGCACTGGCTGATCCGTTTGCGTATTGCTTTCCCCATCTTTTACCCATGTTCTTCTTCCACACGTTGATCAGAAGAGAAGAGGATGGAGAGGAAATGTGGTTCCCACACCTGGATTGCAGCTGGCTCTCCTCCAGTGTCACAGAAGCGGGCGCCAGTTAGAACCCTGAACTGTTTGCATAACTTGGGATAGCATTAAGTAAGGTCTGTGTGGTTTCTCCAGGGCAGGACTTGCTTAGATTCTCTAAGCATTTTATCTGAAGGTTGGATTTCACTTGTTAAATGGAGAGTTTAGGGTGGCGTGGGCTAGTTCCTGTCCAATTTGCATACCCCTTCCCTTGTTTACGGATTACATCATCTGTGCCATTATTTTCTGCCTATGTTTCCTAATACTCCCTGGTTGCTGTTCTCTGCTTTAACGAGAAGTTACTAAAGCACACACGCCAATCATAAACAGAGTCTCTGAGGTCAATGTGTAGTAGGTAGTGAGTACCTCATAAGCAACTGTAAAATTGCCCAGAAGAATTGATGCACATCTCTCTGGAGCAGTGTCTGTAGCCTTTCTAAACTTACAGGATAAATCAGAGGCACTGTGCTCCGAGCAGCATCTTTAGGGATGACACCAACAACGAAGAGAGAGGGAACAGAATGGGGATTTCTGGCATCTTTAGGAGAAAAAGAGAGAGCAATGTTATATGTCTGCCAAGGCCATGAATTATGGCTTTATACAACAATGTTCTCAGAAATAAAATAACGCTCCTGTCAATTGACTGATCAACACAGCATCAAACTCCATCCAGGGAGCTTTCTGATGTAACACCCGATGGTGCCGCAGCTGACAGCACCGCACTCTCACGTTCAGTCTCATCGTATGTGAAAGGAAGGGGTGAAGGGGGAGCCTCAGCCAAAGTCTTTTGTTTCATAGACTGTGAGTTCAGTGAGTGGCTGACCTGCATGAATCCAAAGACAGAAACAAAAGCCAAAATGGAAACACAGCCGCTTGTAATGAATGTCGATACATGGCTCATTGAACCAGGTGACAAAGTAATGGATCCAATCCAAAGGGACAGTGGCAAGGGAAATCGCCTAGAATAATTATCTGGCTGGCATCACAGAACCAGCCTGATGGGGAAGCCGGTCTTGACATTTACCCTGGCACAGCTGTTGGCTTCGAAGTGGGAATATTTTGTTCTGTTTTACTGACATGTAGGCCTCCAGGTGGACCTTTGCAGAGGCTGACTGGATGGAGACTTCACCATCAGAGGTTTCCTCTAGGCACTGTAGTGTAAAGGCTTGTGTTTAGTGAGCACTTACTATGTGCCAAGTACTGGATGAAAAGAGATGGCACATTCAAAACATGTAAATAAGGAGAGCTTAAAGAAAAGACTATTTACAAAGGTGTGGACAGGCTTAGGGTAGCCTACAAGGGATGATGAACCTAGTGTCAGCCAGGAGCTGTTGCCACCTCTAGGCTGAGGGAGCAGGACAACTATGGCTTAGGTCATCTGTGCCTAAAAGAAGCTGTGGGTGGCTGTGCAGAGACGGATGCATCCAACCTGCAGCCATGAAGCAAGGAGAAAGGCAGGTGAATAAACACCCTGACCTCACGCTCCTTCTGATCTCCTGTCTCCTGTTGGTGTCTCTCATTGGCTGGGCCGATCAGAAGCCAGAGGAGATGGGAGCCCATTGATGCAGTCCATTAAGATCACAGAGCAGGGTAGAGAAGGGTGGCAACGGATCCGAAGGGGCCTGTGGAGATTATCTAGCACACCCCCATTTTACAAGTAAACAAAATGAGACAAAATGACTTGCCCAGTGAGACAGTGGTGAAGCTGAGAGTGTTCAACTCTCTGCCTCCAGAGCCCATCCTCCACTACCCTCTCAGATTCTTGATTTCTGGGGCCACCTACCTGTCCCTTCTCCTCTCCTAGAGGAGCTCCTGCTACTCACAGTCTCTGCTGCTGCCAGTGGCTCTGCTTCTTTTAGACTGTCAGCATTTGCACATTCTGTTCCCAACTGCAAAGTCATTCTTGCAAGACGTCTTCTCTAGCCCATCAGCTAGAGAAGCCCCTTCCTCAGCTCCCCGCTTCTGAAGCTCAGTAGCGCATTGTCTGAACTCCTTTTTTTTTTTTTCCTTTTTGTCTTTTTTTGTGTCCGGCAACGGATCGCAACCCTCAGTGTCGCACCCGTACCGGACCGGGACCGGCAACGGATCGCAACCCTTGGTGTTGCTC
>NW_007728438.1:291878-293556 GCF_000696425.1 Galeopterus variegatus | reverse complement strand
GGTGTTGCTCCCACACCTCGCTCAGCCAGTGAGCGGGAGCCGGTCTGCATGTGGGATCCGAACCCTCGGCGGGAGCGCCGCTGCGCTCCCAAGCGGCGCACTGTAGCAGTGTGCCACCGGGCTGGCCCCTGAACTCCTTTTGTGACATTTGTCACATTCTGTCTCACATTCGATGACTTTCTTGTCACAGCACTCCTAGAAAACTGTGAGTTCCTTAAAAGCTCCACTCTATCCTACTCATATTTGTATCACCCCCCAGAATGCAGCCCAGTCCTGGACAGACAGTAATTAATACATGTTTTCTGGTTTGCTGGATGAACTTGCCAAGCCAGACAAGGGAAACAGGACAATTATTTTGCACAATCAAAACTAAAATAGTTTAAAACATACTGAAAAATTTAAAAGTAGGTGTATTAAAGCTCACAATATTATTTGAGGCTTAAATATTTTATTTATACTCCAAACAGAATTTATTATCATTTTACTTTCTGGGATTTAATGGAAGCAAACACATCAATAATATTTTCAAAGGCTACTTCTAGTAAAACAAAAACAAAAACCCTTCAGAAGTGTGTAAAAACATGTATATAGGCTCACCTTTCTTTTGCCTGAGTCTCCAATAAGGCTTGGAATGGCACTGTAACATCCTGCATAATAGTCCCCCCTTCTCTGTGGCTTCACTTTCTGCAGTTTCAGTTAGCCACAGTCAACCATGGTCTAAACATATTAAATGAAAAATTCCAGAAATGAAAAACTAGTAAGTTTTAAATTGCATGCTATTTTGAGCAGCGTGATAAAATCTCACGCTGTTCCTCTTGGTCCTGCCCAAGACGTGAACCACCCCTTTGTCCAGTGGCTCCGCATTGTAGATGCCACCCGCGTGTTAGTCACTTAGTTGTCCTCTCGGTTACCAGATGGAAAAAGCATAGTGCATATAAGGTCTGGTACTATCCACAGTTTCAGGCATCTGCTGGAGGTCTTGGAACAAATCCCCCATGTGAGAAGGGGGACTACTATATTGAAAAGTTTGATATTTTGTTCCTTATATTTTGCTTTACTTTGGGTTTTTAAAAAAATATTGCATTAAGGGCCAGTCCCATGGCTCACTCGGGAGAGTGTGGCACTGGGAGTGCAGCGGCACTCCTGCCGTGGGTTCGGATCCTATATAGGGATGGCCGGTGCACTCACTGGCTGAGTGCGGTGCGGGTGACACCAAGCCAAGGGTTACAGTCCCCTTACCGGTCACAAAAAAGGACAAAATATATATATATATTGCATTAAAATGTGAGGTTTTCAAAGGAATGGAAATCATCAAGTCGAAGGTATACCTGTTTCCCAATGTTCATTGCAGCACTCTTCACAATAGCCAAGAGCTGGAATCAACCCAAATGTCCATCATCGGATGAGTGGATACGGAAAATGTGGTATATCTACACAATGGAATACTACTCAGCTATAAAAACGAATGAAATACTGCCATTTGCAACAACATGGATGGACCTTGAAAGAATAATATTAAGTGAAACGAGTCAGGCAGAGAAAAAGAAATACCACATGTTCTCACTTATTGGTGGGAGCTAAAAAAATAAACAAATTAATTCACCCACAAACACACACACACACACACAAAAAAAAAAACCCCGGGGGAGGGGGAGAGGAGAGGAAGATATAACAACTA
>NW_007728438.1:251120-291528 GCF_000696425.1 Galeopterus variegatus | reverse complement strand
AGGTGTCGGTGATGGGCCATAATAATCATATACATTGTATATTGACAAAATAAAAATTTAACGAAAAAAAATAAATAAATAAATAAAATAAAATGTGAGGTTTTGGGTACCCTCCCCTAAATTTTTCCCCAGAGGTGAGTGTAGCTCCTACAGTGAATGCCCCACTGGCCTTACCGTAGCCACAGCCCTGAGGCCAAGGCAGGGCTATTGAAGCTGCAGCATCAAATGTAAGTGATATTCTAGCCTCTTGATCCTTAGTTTCTGAAATATTCATTAAAAGTGATCCTCTAAGTCCATCATTAGCCTATCCCACTTGATGAGAGAAATTAAAATGTCTCTTAAATATAGGGACCAATGATAAGAATAAGATTATTTCATTTGGAGTCTCGTGCCCTCTATCAGATAAGTTATTTCCACTGGGGAATCTTAAAGCAAAGTAGTAAACTAGGGGGATAATCTCTTCCCCTTTTCCTTATCTGATGGGGCCTTCTGAGTCTGAGCACATGGTTCAGAAACCACCTGCTACAGGGCCCAAAACAAATAGCAAAGAGGGAGGTGTTAATCCGTATCTCCACCCCCACCACCTGGAAATCTTTTATGCATCCAGTGAGTGATTTCTTTTTCCTGGTTATTTAAAATGTCCTTAGGATTGTTTATTGGATTAGAGAAACACCACCAAAATGGAACTTAAAAAACCACAAAGAATCCATAAAATACCATAAAGAATCTATTAGTACCTCACCAAAATGTGGTAAATGCTACACTCACACACACACACACACACACAATACAGATGTTCATCATAAAATTCAAAACTGAAGACAACCTAAGTACCTCAAAATAAGGGAGAAGTTGGGCCAGCCCGGTGGTGCACTCGGTTGAGTGCGGCACTTGGGAGCGCAGTGGCGCTCCCACTGAGGGTTCGGATCCCATATAGAGACCAGTCCGCTCACTGGCTGAGCACAGTGTGGGCGTGACACCGAGGGTTGCAATCCCGTTACCGGTCACGAAAAAAGACAAAAAGGAGGAAAAAAATAAAAAAATAAATAAGGGAGAAGTTAAGTAAATTACAGTTCATCCACTTGATGACTAATGTATATTCATTAAAAATCATGGCCATGAAGACTAGGTATCACCATGGGGACTTAGGTTTGGTGAAGAAACACAGTACGGAAATTGCACACATTATTATAACAATTTAGAATTTGCTTAGAAAAATAGACTGGAAGGAAATAAGCTATTCATTCAATGAATACTTCTTGAGCGTGTATTCTATGCAACATGCAGAGCTGAGCATTTTATAGCTTCTCACTGGATCCTCACTGACATTATGGGATCCCCATTTTACAGATGTGGAAAATGAAGGTGAGAAAGTTTAACTAACAGAACTAGTAAGTGTAGAGCAGGGCTGGTGTTACAGACACGTGCAGTCGGACTTCAGAACCCGGGCCTCTCCTCTGTACTTTTCTGCCAAATGATGACAGTGGTGTACCAGGGTGATAAGATTCTGGCTGTCTTTTTTTCCCCCCTTTCCTTCTTTTCCAAATTTTCCTTATCCTAGTTACATTGACTTTCATCATTTGGAAAATTCTTCATTAATTAAAACCGAAATAAAGATTGCCAAGTGAAACTTCAAAACATGAAAGAAAGCTTTGTAACAATTCTCAAAAGGAAAAACAACAATAAAAACGACAAAATCATTCTCAGAGGAAAGGTAACTTTAGTAGCCTTCAGGAAATGAGCCAAAGAGGCAGAAAAGGAATTTACAAAAAACACTGGGTCCAAGCAAGTCCCTCACTGGCCACTGAGAAAGAAATCGAGCTCAGCTAGATCAGATGGCCGGCAGGAATAGAAGATGTCTGCCTAAGGGCCCAAGTTTACTTAAGTAAGTGATGGTCACTGGAACCATGGCAGGGAGGAAGGTGCGGTGCTGAAGGTGGCTGTGAGCAAGAGTTGCTCATCTACGTGGTGTAATTTGAAGGTCAACTGTATTATAAGTTTTTAAAACTTCATATTTTCCTGATGCCTCAACATCCCTGCAAACAGGCTGTCAGCACCCTGCCCAGGTGACCAGGTGCACCAGGGTGAGAAGGCTGGTCCCTGCCACAAGTTCTCCTTCTTGCCCTCCCCTGACTATGACCTTCAAATGCAGCAGTAAAATCCCCTCATGGCTTTTGCTTGTGTACTCCACCTTGACCCCAATAAAGGCACTTGCCTGTTCTGTCTCTCTCCCCTCCACACCTGCCTGGTTGAGCCTGCTCGCTTAGTGGTCCTCCTATATGGCATGCCAGGCCTCCCTCCCTGGGACCTGTGAGTATAATAAATCATTAAATTTCACATGCCTCTCCAAGTGTAATTTCTGTGGTCGTGCTGGAGTGATCCCACGAGGGAGGACTTACTACCCCATTTACAACACAGTCATTAATATAGCAGTTTGCTTTCTAAGAACAAGCTTTAAAGTCAGACAGATGTGGGTTCCAACCAGGGTCCAATCTCTCACTAGATGTGTGATTTTGAGCAAGTCCCTTGACCTCTTTGGGCTTTGTTTCCCTCTTCTGTAACTCAATGTCTCTCACAAAGTTGTCATAAGGCTCTTAATGAGGCTTTATAAGATTATATATGTAAATGCTTAAGAACAAAGTCTGGCATATAGTAAATGCTCAATAAACACTAACAATTATTATAGTTTCTAAGAAGGTACCCCCCATAGAGAATATTTCCACATAGTACTCATGTTTCTATGATTAGAATTCATGCCTTCAGGATGTTTGTTCTGTCTAGGGAGATCCCTTATCTGTGTGAGATATGTTCCAAGACCCCCATGAATGCCTGAAACCACAAATAGTACCAAACCTATATATTCTCTGTTTTTTTCCTATATGTACCTACCTATGATAAAGTTTAATTTATAAATTAGACACAGTAAGAGATTAACAACCATAACTAATAATAAAATGGAACAATTATAACAATATACTGTGATAAAGTTATGTGAATGTGGTTCTCTCTCTTAAGTACTGTAATATTTTCAAGCTGTGGTTGACTGTGGGTAACTGAAACCACAGATACTGAAACCACATATAAGGTGAGGGGGACTACTGTATTCTATTTGGTTATCATCATTATCAGGCTTTAAAATCAGTGGGGTCGTGAGCAATGGCAATGGAATAATAGTTTGGAAATGTCAGGAGAGAATGATGACCACACCTCTTTCATGCCTTGTGAAATAGAATAAAGAAAGGAGAATATTTATTTGGGGTTATTGTGGGGCATGCAGAAGCAGAAATATAAGAAGAAAATCAATCACCTTTTAGTTAGAGTAAGGAAAAGATGGGAGGGTTTCAGGCCTTCCTCTCCATCTCTATTAATACCTCTGGAAAGATAAAAGTAGGTCATTATATCCATGGGAGAGCCACACATCCAAAGCATGAAATCCTCCAAAGGAACTTGGGTGATAGATGGGGGAGCCTTTGTGCCTTCTCTCAGCCAACAGAAGGCCATAAGTTAAGTTGTGCGGTTAAGGATGTGGGCCCGGGCACCAGACTGCCTGGGTTTCAACCTCTCTGCCAGTTACAAGCTGGAGGACCTTGGACAAGACATTTAACATCTGTGCCTCCACTTTCTCACCTTCAAAATGAGAATGATGTAATCGTACATAGGGCTTTTATAAATATTAAATAAGCAAATTACATCTTAAGTGCCTAACACAGTGCCGGGCACTTAGTAAGTGCTCAATTAATGGTAGCAATTAGCATTGTTACTAAGACATAGCAATGAGTAAAAAGCAATTTTATTTAGTTTGAGAAACAGAAAACATTTCACTGAACGGCTTGAAAACCATAAATACTAGTTTCAAGTGATTAAAAGCTTTCTTCCATTTCATATTCTGGACATACAGGGGCAGGAGACAGCGAGAGAGGATAAAAGCAGTGCATAGGGAGAGCCAGAGGCACAGAGCAAGGCAGGCAGCAGGGAGGGAGAGGGAGGCAGGTGCAGGGTGGGCGAGCTACCATCACCTGCTGCTTCCCTTAACTCTGGCCTTCAGAGGAAGTTGTCACTGCCTTTTGAAATACATTGCTTTTTGGGCTCTTGGAAGCAATTTTTCTGCCTTTTTTCTAAACCTCAGCATATATGTCTGAAATAAAATTCATTTGTTCATGAAAAGATGAGGGTTTTAAACCTGCATGGGGGTGAAGACTTGGGATTTAGACATGTGCTTTGGGAGGTGAAAAATACCAGCAAATTGACCATCTCCATCTGGAAGTCCTTTGGCCATTTGGAAGTGCCAGAATGACTCAGATCTGTTCTTTGAGGCTGCCTCATTTGTGTTCGGAGGTTTACACGTCGAGCAGTACAGCCTCTTGGTTCTTCTGCCCCTGGAAGCAAAGGCAGAGGTGAGCTCTACAGACCGGAGGGGCTTTCCTTCTTTCTCTGAGCCTCAAGCCGGAACACTTCAGAACAACTGGCCACCCCAGAGATATAAAGGAGTTCGATATTTAGTGCATTCTGCCTTCTACCTGTTTGAGGTTTGGAATCTGTGGTGGGTGGGCTTAGGACAGGGTTGGATGGGCTGGGGCTAGGCTTATTCTGCTAGGCCAGTGGCGGTCAGGACTTTGGGTCTTCATGAAACTCTTCACAAACCTATGACAATAAGACTGATGGTCTAGCTCAGGGGCTGACAAACTTCTGTGAATGGCCAGCTAGTAAATATTTAGGTTTTGGGGCCATACAGACTCCTTCACAATTAATCAGCTCCACCACTGTAGCCCAAAAGTAACTGTAGATGATATATAAATAAGTGACCATGGCTGTATTCCAATAAAACTATTTATAGACACTAAAATTTTAATTTTACATAATTGTCATGTGTTATGAAATATTCTTTTGATTTCTTTTCAACCATTTAAAAATGTAAAAACCATTCTTAGCTTACACATTAGGTTTACAGGGTTGGTAGGACTGTAAATTAGTGCAGCCTTTACGGAAAACAGTATGGAGGTTTCTCAAACAACTACTGATAGAACTGCCATATGATTCATCAATCCCACTGCTGGGTATATGTTCAAAGGAATGGAAATCATCATGTCAAAGGGATACCTGCACTCCCATGTACATCACAGCTGTATTTACAATAGCCAAGAGCTGTAACCAACCTAAATGTCCACCAGTGGATGAGAGGAAAGGGAAACGTGGTATATATACACGATGGAATACTACTCTGCCATAAAAAAGAATGAAATTCTGCCATTTGCAGCAGCATGGATGAGCTTGGAGAAATTAAGTGAAATAAGCCAAGCACAGAAAGAGAAATGTCATATGTCCTCACTCATAAGTGGGAGCTAAAAATTAAAGAAATAAGAAAGAAAAGAACAGTCACAATAATATGTTGAACTTTTTAAAAGAGAAATCAGAACTGTGGTTACTAGAGGTGGGAAAGGGGGAGGGAGATTGGGATTAGTGAGAAATTGGTTAATGAACACAAAGAATGATTATGTTTTGTAGTAATGAATATATCAATTATCCTGATTTTGATCATCACATATTGTACACAGGTACTGATATTCAACTCTGTACCCCACAAATATGTATAATCAATTATGTCTCAAGAAAAAAAATGAGGCGTACAGAGATGGTGAGCCAAATTTCACCCACAAGCCATAGTTTGCTAAGCCCTGGTCTAGCTACAGGATTGAAAATCTGGGCTTTGAAAGGAGCTGAGGCACAGTGGACGGTGATGTTCCTGACATCCTGGACACCACCCCTGTGTGAAAGTAACTATTCTTCCAGAGCCATTCCTTGGTATAAAGAGAAATTCCCAACCCCTCACCAGATAATCTGAATTCCTTATTGCCTAATCACATCAGATAATTGAAGGGTTAAAAAATTGCTATCAAAGCAATATTAACATTACCTTCCAATTCCAAATTCCTGACTATTTTAGAGGTTAATGAATTTGAAGAATGAATGAAGTAAGTTATATCATCAGATAAATTAGGGACTCATACACTGAAAAACAATTCACTGAATGGAGCTGATGGAATTTGAACCAATTTTAGGAAAATATCCTAAAAGCTGCAGCAACTAACATGTTTAAAGATGCATATAACTTTCCAATAAGACAGTCTCAGCACAGACATTAGATGTTTGAGTTATCCTCTGCAAGTAAGTGTGCACAGATTCCCTCCTAATCTTCAGGTACCCCAAGTTATGAACCATACTCTAAGTCCAAACCTCTCATCTAATATATGTGGAACAAAGCCATTCAAGGGAAATGACTTGCACAAAGTCACACACATTGCCTAGGGAGGGGGCTGAAAACACTTGAGTTAAGGTCCCAAACAAATAGAAAGTTCAAAGGCTACTATTTCTAGCCCCAGGAGCTGGCAAAGATGGAGAAGAGTGTGTCCCAGATGAGTAAGGAATTCTCCCCAGGTAGCAGATTACCCCAATTTCCACAAGGGATTGGGAGTGGGGTGGTGTCAGGTAGAGGATAGGGTGAGCCAGTAAAAAAACTGAAAGGAACAGGTCATCCTTTTGGAAGCCTATGAAAAGTGCTTACTCTGAGCCAGGAAATAGTATTATGTGTGTTTTATGCATCCCATCCTTTTTTAAGTGTGCACAGTTACTCTACCTACAAAGTAGATACAAAAAAATCCCATTTACAGATGGGGAAACCAACTGAGTAGTGCAAGAGACCTGTTAAATAGCTGTTAACCCTGATGGGAAGTGAGCCCTCAGCAAGACCAGCCTCAGAACTAAGGGGAAGGACAAGGTCCATTCAAGGTGTGACAGCAAAGGTGACCTCAGAATTGGAAGCCTCAGCTTCCTGGTGCCTGCTCAGGGATGCAATTAGAGGAAAGTATGGAAGGAAGGGCTACTTTCATTCTCATTGTGACCACTGCCCACATCTCACTGTACTCCACCATTCTAGCAGGCCCCTCCCTTCCAGCTGTAATGACCTAGAGATGCAAACGTTCAACTCACAGTGTATGACAACCTTTGAAACCATGGACATTCAAACTCTATTCAATTATCAATAAGTACATTGTTCCTTGTTTAGATTATCTGTGGAAATGTGAGAGTCTCACGTCTCTTTGCTTCACAGAGGCAGCATCCTGTAATGACTAAGAGCACAGATCCTGGAACAGAGATCTTGGAGCCAAACTCTTTGGCCTGGAATCCCATTTCCAACACTCACTAGGTATATGACCTTGAGCCTGTTACTTAACCTCTCTGTATATCATGCCTCCATCCATAAAATGGGGATAACTAACAGAAGCTACCTCATTGGATTGTGAGGATTAAATGAGTTGTTATGTAGAAAGCACATTGTGTGGGTGTATATGTGTTAACTGCTATTGTTATTAAGGTCAATGTCATGTCTTGAGTTAGAACGAACCAGGAAAGCAGCCAAGACAGGAACAAAGAGTACTTGTGTGAGGGTGGGTGTATGAGGAGTGGGGAAGTGGGTGGGGGGGTGGGAACATGAAGGAAAGAGGAAACATGAAGGTCAGGGAGGAGGGAGAAAGGAAATAAGGTGGGGAGAAGGGATGGACAGGGCCAGGAATTGCTGCAGAAGAGAGTCCAATAGCAAACACTCAATAGTTGGGAAAGAAGTGGGTGTTTCCAACCACATACCACAGCACACATAGAGTGGTTGATATTAGCCAGGTGAAATAACAGCAGCACCTACAACAGCTACACTGATGGAATACTGACTGTCTCAGGCACTGCACTGGCGCTTTAAAGTTATACTCAGGGAGATCAGGTAACATGTCTAAGGTCACTCATCTAGTAAGAAACACAGAGAGCCCTGGATTCTAACTCAAGTCTGCCTAACTCCAAAGCTCATGCTCCAAACACACTGTGTACCTGCCTCCTAATCAAGAGTTATTTGTATTTGAAATCTGTTGAGACCAGATTATACCCAGAGATGCATTTATAATTTATCTAGAATAGTAGCCTAATAAAAAATTGTAAGTGTTCGGAAAATTGCTAGGTATACCTCTACCTTTCAGGGGATTCTCTGAGAAGAGAGTTAATTAAGCTAGACTAATCCAAGACGCCAGCGGGTCTAGAATACAAATAGGTTCAAATTCTTGGTGTCTTCACAGAGAGCTCACTGTTAAGGAAAACCTACTGGATGACAGGCATGAAAGGAAGAACAGAGTGTGGGCCCTGAACTGCAGAAGCATTACCTTTGAAAAGGGGAAAATGAACCCAAGTAGAACACGTACGACCTGCGATGACAGTTCTTATCCCCAGGACCCATAGATATCTACAAGGAGAAGAGGTTTTTAAACTGATTCATCTTTTCATTTTATAGTTGAAAAAGCTAAGGCCCCAAGAGGGGAAGTGGCTGATCTCAGGTCATATAAGCTGAAGGACAGGGAAGCCTGGGCTGGAAGGTACGTTTCTTGACTGCCACCACGCACCCTTTCTCTGTCCCGGCCACCTCCTTTCCTTCACAGAGTCAGTTGGGCTGAGAGGAACTCCTGTCGTGATTCACCCAAAGAAAAGACAAATGTTAAGATGGAAGGAAATCGGCTTCCCCTATCCTGATGCAGGTGTGCTTTCTAGCTGACAAGCCTGTGCACTCAGCCCGTAGCAAAGAGATTTTGCCCCTGAGTTTCTAATTAAGAAATCATGGAAAGAAAAATAAAGATTCACACACTTAAATTTCAAGTAGGAGATTTTGGGAAAACCAAGAATTTGGGGCTTCTCTTACAATTTTTGGAAGGCTATCCTCTTGTTTCTTCCATGCCCTTTTTCCTTTCCCCCATTTTTTTCTCCTGAGGGGTCCGCAGGATTTCAGGTCTCTCAGGCTGCAAAGTCCTGGGTGGAGACTTTCTTGCTGGAGCCCCTGTGTGTTCAGAGTCCCCTGTAAAACTAGGCTCCTCCCAGACACAAGCCGGGCCAATAGTTTACAGGGCTCGGGCTTCCCCTGGCTCCAGTCAGCTCTGGGGACAACAATCTGAAGTGATTCCCTAAATCCAAGAAAGACATCTGCCCTAACAAGCTTTAAGAATGTATTTGAAAGATGTCCTTTAAGTTTCCCCCTTTGTTTTGCTAGAAAGTCATGTGTAAGCTTTTCCAATTTAAACACCCATTGGAACAAAGTACTTCCTCACTTTTCTGTTCTGTTCTTGCTGCGGGGCATCTCCTAAGCACAATTTAATCACGTTGCTGGGAACTACAATTATTTTGCATCTCCCAGAGGCTCCTGAGAGACAGCTGTAAATAATGGCTTACTCTCTCCACCAAACAAGAAGGCGATTGATTCACACACAATGGCCTGAACACTGGGCCTGGGAACTCCTGTTTGGTTCCACAGGGATGCACTTCAGGGGCTGGTGTAGAGAATGGAAAACTCCCTGATAGAAGTAGGAAGGGTCATTTTCAAGCCATATGTTTCTTCAGGTGGGCTCCTAATTTTAATTTGCTTTTTTTTGTTTGTTTTGGTTTTTTTGGTCTTTTTTCGTGTCCGGCAACAGATCGCAACCCTCAGTGTCGCGCCCGTACCGGGCCGGGACCGGCAATGGGATCGCAACCCTCGGTGTTGCACCCGCACCTCACTCAGCCAGTGAGCGGGAACCGGTCTGTATGTGGGATCCGAACCCTCGGCGGGAGCGCTGCCGCGCTCCCAAGTGGCGCACTGTAGCAGTGCGCCACCGGGCCAGCCCTTAATTTGCTTTTGAACACATTCAGCTCTTCCTCTAAAATTCTCTTCTCACGATCCTTCTCTCTCGCGCTTATCAATAGGAGGATATTTCCAGCTGCCTGGGGTCTCTGAGAGACAGTTTTCATATACGAGATCCAACAAATTAAAAACGATCCTGGGAGGCCTGATAGCTGGTAGTTTACAAAATAGATTTTAAAAGAATGATCTTGGGTGACTTTTCTAAACACATTAATGTTAAACTTGACATTTGTTTAGGAGCTTCTCGGACTCCATTAAAAGCCATCTTCTCTGCTTGGCTCTTTACTTCTGGGTCTGGGAAAGGGGGATTAGGAGAGTCTTCTCTCGGCTTGGATCCTCTAATTCTCCATAACTGCATTTATAGTGCACAGCTGTGATTGGCGGAGATTAACCACAAACAGGTGAGGCTTTGAGAGTTTTCCTGCTTGTCTGAATTCTGATCTAAGGCAGGGCAGACTGTTTGGATTTCATTCAAACACAGCCTCAGCCTGAAGTATCATTGTGTACACTGAAGGGAGTAGACAGAAGGAAAAGGTTGCTGCTATTTCCAAAATGCTTGAGAGGTGCATCCTGGGGTGTGGGAGAGAGCTCAGGATACAGGGTTGCGGGCTGGAAAATGGCTCGGAATTCTCTCTTGCAAAGATGGCATTTCTTGGGCTGCTCCCAACACCAGGCTCCTCCCTTCCAGGGACACTGAGACCCATCCCCCCGCCATGAAATTCCCCCAGTAGAGACTCTGGCCTAGTGGTAAGGTAGTCTCCTCTGCCTCCACCACCCTCTTAAAATGGTGGTTCCACTGGGTAGGATGACACTTGAAGGCGTCACACCCCTCCCTGTCAAACTAATGGCCCAAGAAGTCCTGAGCTGAGCCTTAGGCACCGGGAGGGAATCCACACAGGCCAGTTGCCGTTGTTACTTAGGAGCTAGGACAGGGAAGTGCCCCTCCTTCCCCAGCAGTATCCCCATTTCCCTTCTCCCTGCCACCAGCTGAGTCAGGTACATTTCTTTTTCTTATATACACGAGATAATATACGTAAGTCAGTGGTCTCCTTCTTCTGAACTCCACCCTTCCCCTTTGGAATTGGCACATCTGTCTCCCCTTTCTTGGCATGTTCCCCTCCTCAGCAAGCACCTTTAAGGGAGGCCAAAGGAGGAACTTCTTCCCATGAGTGAGGGGCTCCCTCTGCACATGAGCCAAAGATGGGCTGGAAAGGCAGTCCTGGCTGAGCTCACGCCCAGCAGTCAGCCTATGGAGGAGCAGCTCCAGCTCTGTCCTCTGCCAGCACCATGGCAGGCACTCCTAGACATGGGGCCCACTGAGGGTCTCAAGCCAACCTCACAAAGAACAACTCCTGGGCCGGGCCGGTGGCGCACTGCTACAGTGCACCGCTTGGGAGCGTGGTGGCGCTCCCGCCGAGGGTTCGGATCCCACATACAGACCGGTTCCCGCTCACTGGCTGAGCGAGGTGTGGGAGCAACACCGAGGGTTGCGATCCCGTTGCCGGTCCCAGTCCGGTACGGGTGTGACACTGAGGGTTGCGATCCGTTGCCGGTCACGAAAAAAGACAAAAAGGAAAAAAAAAAAAAGAACAACTCCTGCTAAGGCCTCTGGGGAAGGAGACCCAAGGCTCCTGGCACCTAAGCCTTAAGTGGAGCGGATGATGTATGGAGGAGCTTTCTAATGATGCCAAGGGAACCAAGTCCAAAATGCCTGGGAAAATGTGAATTGGGCAGGTACCAACCATCTCTGCATTCCCAGCCCACTCTTCCTCCCAAAGCAACCAAAGCCTTGCTTCTGTGGTCAGAAAGGAAAGGAAAGGGACCTGAGAAACTCACTCATATGAAGAAACTGGTGGCTTAATGGGAACTGGTAGCAGGGTGATTTGTGTCTTTTAAAGATGGTAAAGCTTAACACAAGAATGCTCAGGTGAAAATGCTGGCATCAGTGGGAGGGGCAGCATGCTGTGAGTGGGAAGCTTTCTGGTCCCCCTCAAAGTATACCAGGTGAGTGATTGTATTTCTAGAAGACCAGTCTCCCAGCTCTACTCTTTTCATACGTCTACTTTTAGGCTCCCATGCTCATACTTGAGCCACAGAGAAGGGCTGAAATTTCCCTCTGAGATGCCTGTCTTGAACCCCTTCTCTTGGGAACACACAATTATGGATCTCACTGCAAAACCACAACACTGGATACTCATTCTCTGTCCCCAGAAAAACGTTCTTCCTAAACCCACAATGGGATTGCTCATTGAAAGCTATATTTTCTCTGGGAAGTGAAAGATGTCATGCCAGAGTTGCTCTCAAAGTTTCTGAAAACAACAAAGCATTGTTTGGTACCACCAGCATTCAGGCTTAGGGCAATTATATAATGAATCGGCAGTGTTATAAGGTTGTCTCTCATATGACTTATGTTGCATCATTGTTTCCAAATCTCTTAATCACCCAGAAAGCTATTATATCTAGGGATTACCAGGTTAATTGAAGGGAAAAACATCCTGGAATTCAATAAAACCTCAATGGCCCTAAACTACCTGAAACACCTTTCATGATTTTTCAAGTTATGTAAAGGGGGTCATTGGTTTTGTCACTTCGTTTTAATGGTAGTGGCAGTGAGAGGTGAGGAGGGAAGTTATTGCTTCATCTTCTGCTAGCAATGCTAATGCACTAGAAAGAGTGTTGGATTTAAGAGTCAGAAAATGTGGCTTCAAATCCTGATACTTACATATCAAATATTTACACTTTAAGATGAAGGACATTATTGAGCTGCTCCCTAAAAATCAAGAAAATATTTTTAAAGGATACTTCTAAAGCTTGCCCCTCATGCTCTGGAGAATAAAAACCCACAAGGGAAAATCTATGCAACACTAAGTGAATTGGGGCTATTACCACAAGGATTCAACCAAATTGAGATTTCTTTTGGAAAACAATATATTTTAGGTTCTAGAAAAACTGAAGCAAATTGTAAACAGAGACCCACAGGAACTTTTCACATATTAATCAAATTTAATCCTCACAGCAATCCTGTAATATTTGATTCACATTTAATAGATAGCAAAACTGATGTTCAAAGGGAGTAGAGGACTTGACCAAGGTCACATACCTAGTAAATAGTGGAACTAGGACTTGGATGGATCTGGACTCTAAACAAAGTATTTCTTTCACCAAATCATGCTGACAACATATCCATTATAGGAAAAATATATATAAGTTGATTTATCTTCTAAATTCTTCTAAAAAAGGAAAGTGACAGAATGGCTTTTAAAAAATACAGCATCTTATTGCCCACAAGAGATTTACTTTTTTTAAAAAAAGACATAAACTGATTCAAAGTTAAGACCTGGCTTAAGGTCTATGTTTGTGCAAATGTAAATAAAAAATGATTCATAATCATATAAGACAAAATATGTTTCACAGCAAACTAGTAGGAGATTAAACAAGGAAAGTCTGGTAAAAGTTAACAAAACCTAATAATCTGAACATATATGTCCCAAACTACAAAGCAATAACATACATTTAAATATAAAACTGACAGAAATACCAGAAGAAAGTGTCCAATTAAATTAATTAGAGAGTAGGATCGAGATGATGGCATAGATGGTCTCCAACATCACTCTTTCCCACAATCAACCAATTTGCAACTATTAAAAAGCAACAACAGCTGAACTGGGGCCGCTAGAGCTCAGGGGAAGAGGAGGATAGACCTATGGAGTGCATAAAAGCAGGAGAAGCCACGATGAGAGAAAGAAAGGACCACTCTGACCATTTCGATGCCCAACCATTTCAAGGCTGGCCCTGGTGAGCACATAGAGCAAGAGCTGGCAAAAGCCACAGCTGTGCCCTTTGTATGAAGTTGCTTGGAGACTTCAGGGGAGAAGAGGGTCAGCAAGACCACTGGCCACAAACAACTGAAAAAAGGAGCCACTCAGAGGCAGGTGAGTCATCACAAGGGACTGGCACTTGGCCGTCCCATGAGAAGTGTTTGGAGTGTGGGGGTTGGGGGAGATGGGCCCACCGGGGGAACACTGGGGCACAGCATGGACACCTGATCTGCCTCCCAATCTGAATAGGCCCACTCAGTGGAGACTGGTCAGGAATACAGAATTGCATGGGGTGCAGTTTGATGAGAAGACTCAGGCCCAGACCAGAGTTTCCACACAACCCAGGTGTACCAGACCTCATAAGACACAGAAGTGCTTACAAGGTCAACCATTAAAACCTGAGCTGCACAAAAAGCCTTCCCCAGAGAATAAGCAACAATTTAGCTCAGCCACAGGGCTCAGGTGCTAGTTCCCACAGGAAGTTCCCCCATTTTAGAAGTAACCAAAAGACAACAAATTAGTTCCAGTGCAGAGTTTTAGTGGTAAGAATAGTGAATAATCCAACACAGAACTGAAAGAAAACACAAAAACCCACAGATGAGAGACAAAGTTCTTATATTAACCAATAAAGGTCTAACGCCACCAAAGAACACCTATAAAACCTAGAAGGACTGGAAGCCCTCCAGGCTCCTAAGCCGGGGTAGAGAGAGGGCTGAGGGCCTCAGCGTGCTCCCCTACGTCAGCATTCAGCCCAGCAATGACACAGGGCCACTGCCAGAAGTGCCCCAGGCTCCTGAGTGGGGCAGTGGGGGAAGGAGGGGTCAGCCAAGCCCCCAACTTCTGCATCCAGCCCAGTGATAACCACTGAGCCACCATGGGAAGCACTCCGGGCTCTTGATCTGAGGTGGGGGCAAACCAAGGGCATCACCCTTGCCCTCCTGATGTCCACATCCTGCCCAGTGCCAACTGCTGATCCACTGCCAGAAGCCCACTGGGCTCCACTGCTGGAATGAGAGGGATGCCACGGGCCTCAACCATGCCCCCCTACCTCTTTTCTCCTCTTCTCACCCTATCTCCCTCCCCTTTCTCCTCTTCCCCTCACCCCCAACTGCTACACGCCATCTTAGAATGTAAAAAAATAATAATAAATTTAAATAAATAAATAAATTTAGAGATTTTTTTTCCTGCATACTCTTTGAATTGCCTCTTCTTTCTTTTTTATTGGTTATGAATATTAATGAGACACAGAGCTCATTGTCACCCCTCGTGCCCAAGATGTGAAGGCCAGATTCGTACAGGCAGCATACCCATATTTGACATAGGACAGTTCAAATAGTCAGTTGATGCTAGCTGCTGTAATAAAAATAATTCCCAATATTGGAGTGCTTAACACATTAGAGGTTTCTCACTGACTTAATAGTAGAATGTGAGTGTTTCTATTTGGTAGGCAGCTTTCTTTCCCATGGTAATTAAGAGGCCAAGTTCATTCCATTGTGTGTTTCCACCATTCTTATAGAAGCCTAGAGGCCTCTGCTGCCAGCCATCAGAAGGGGAAAGAAAGAGTGGAAAAGCCTCACCACTTCTTAAAGGCCTCAGCTTGGAAGTGACACAGACTATATCAGCTTCCATTCTATTAGAAAGAACATGACCATGCCTGGATGCAAAGAGGGCTGGGAAATTTAGTCTCTGGTTTTGCAGTCACCTCCCAGGAACAATTCCACACTGTGCAAGAGGGAACAGGATGAGTTTTGATGGGCCAGCGAGCCACAGAGAGGCAAAGAACAAACAATTGAACAAAGTCAGACATTACAGAAAATAAGGTAGCATTTGTGCATGAGTTCATTGTAAGGCTGAAGGGTAGATGCAACGAGGAGATGCATTACCTGAAGTGGCCTAAAGTTGAGGTGGAGTCAAAGGAGCAGCCAAAGAGGGGAGAAAGGATTCATGAATTCCAAAGGGTCAGTCAAACAGGTAAAGGGTCACGAAAATCAACTACAATGTATGTTGAGAAGTTAAAATAAATAAATTAATAAATAACAAAACCCGGGTCAGTTAAATGTATAATAGAAAAGGAATAACAAAGTCACTGGCTAGGAGAGTAAAAACAAACAAGCAAGCAACACCTCTTGTGACCCCTCCCACCTCACCCGCCCCCCCCCCAAAAAAAGGGCAAGGTTTGAGTCAGATTAGTTGTTCAGGTCTCGGTTTTGGAAAAAAAGATGTGTATGCTCCAGGGAACTCCCTTTAAATTGTGGCTCCTGCTGAGGGAAGCAGGCGCTGGAATGACTTTGAAAAGGAGCCTCACTGGGCTGGAGAGCATTACCACATGGAGACAACTCCATGTTCAGGCAGCGGAAGACCCTTTAATTTTAGTTAATACAGAAACGTCACAAAAATCAGTCACATACAGAGAATGCAAAAATGCATTTTGTATAAATAAAAAGGATTCGACATAGCACATTCTCAGACTATAATGAAATAACATTAAGTATATAGAAAGAGTAGAATTAAATAGTAAACCACAATGTAGAATTTTAAAGACTCTTTTAGGTTACTCCCAGGTCAGGGAAGAAATACAGAACAAAATGACAGAATATTTTTAAATGAAAACATAAATAAAGCATTTCATAATATTATGAAATGCTGCCATTGCAGTACTTAAAAGAGAACTTATCACTGTAAATACCTGTATTAATAAGTAAGAAAGAGAGTGCAAGAGAAACATGATGAACCAAATCTCTAAATCTCTTTAAGTGAATAAAGCAACCCCTCAAAATACAAAAATAGAAAAGCCAAATAAAAATAAGCAAAATGGAAAAGATAAAAAGAAGCATTTGGTAAAACAAACAAACAAAACAAACAAAAAAACCCAATAGTTGTTTCTTTGAAAAATTAGCAAAACGAACAACCACTGACTGAATGATTTACAAGAGAGAAGGAAAAAAAAACACAACATAAATTAGAAGCAAGAAAAGGGAGTTAACAATGAATAGGAGAGAAGTTCAAAACACTTGGGGTTTTGTGCCCCTCTTCTGTTTCTATAGCACCCTGCGTATATCTCTATTAAAACATTTATTGCGCTATACTTTAATTATATTGTTTATTTGTCTGTCTCCTTGTATTGGCCAGGCTCCTGGCAGGAAACAGATGGCACACTCCAAAGGGTTTTACTGAAGAGAATCTCATAAAGGGACTATTTGCAATGCTATGCACAGGGTTGAGGAAACCAACAAGGGATGCTGCAGCACTCTGGGGATAGCAACAGCAGCGGGTCCATACCACCCCCAGCCTGAAGGGCCAAGGAGCAGGAATGGGTCAGACTAACACGACAGGAACTTAAGCTGAAAAAGGGGGGCTGCCTGACAGGAGCTACTGCAATAGGAGAAAAAATGAAGCCACCACCCAAACACAGCTTGGAAGGCAGGGAGCCAGGGGAATAAATATGCCAACCTCTCGTACCTCTCGACCCCTTGTACCCACCGACCTCTCATTTCCTGCCATTCCTCCCAAAGGTGGAATCCTACCTGAACCCAGCAGGAGAGCCTTGGTGCTTGAGTTCATAGAGGTCAGCCTTTCAGGGCACAGAGCAGGGCAGAACAGGGCAGAGAATGAATTGGGGTGGGCTTAAGGGGGATACAGAGACTAATCAACACACTCTGCAATCCAACTACGGAGTCCTTGAGAACAGAGACTGTGTCTTATTCACTTTGGTACCACCAGCACCTAGGGGCAATGACTCAGTAACTATTTGTTGAATGAATGAATGATTGAATGGAGTGAGTTATTATCATTCTCAGCTACATGCTAACAAAAGTGATAACTGCGTAGCTATGAACGAGGACCCACACAAATATATACAATACCAACTGTGGTACAGGAAAATTAGCATGAATGGACTATTCATAAAGAAAACAATAGAAAAAGGAATATTAAAATAATATGGAATCAGGAACCTGGCTCTGATCAATTTATTGGAGAATTTTTCCAAAAATAATTCTTCTATTAAACAACCCGTCTACAAATATAGAAAAGGGCATCCTACCAATCTTGTTTTATGAGGTCAATATGGTTTTTATTTAAATATAAAGAAACAATAATATAAAGAAAGATAATTATAGGTTAGTTTTATGAATACAGACACAAAAATTCTAAAAAATACCATAACAAAAAGAATACAACAAAACTGCTGTGACCTGGCAGAAGCCTTCCCACAGATAATACAAAAGTGTTATAAGCCTAGAAACACTTTTAGCATAAGATATCACATTAATGGACAGAGTATAAAAATCATATCCACTTATGCTTCCAACAAATATGTACTGAGGGCCTAGTATGTATTAGATACTGTTCTAGGCACTAGGGATACAACAGCAAACGAGACTGGCAAACAGCCCTGCTCTCTTGGAGCTTCCATTCTTATGGGGGAGGGAGGCAAGTAAGGCAATAACTAACTAGAATAATTTCACATGGTGACAAGTGCTCTGAAGAAAATAAGACAGGAAGATAAGATAGAGTGTGACGGGAGGTGGGGGATCACAGTGGATAAGGTTACCAGGGAAGGCCTCTTTGGGCACATTTGAGTGAGACTTGATACTTCAAAAGCTGGTGAGGGGCCGGCCCAGTGGTGCACTGCTATAGTGCGCCGCTTGGGAAGCGCAGCGGCACTCCCGCCGAGGGTTCGGATCCCACATACAGGCCGGTTCCCGCTCACTGGCTGAGCGAGGTGCGGGAGCAGCACCGAGGGTTGCGATCCCGTTGCCGGTCCCGGTCCGGTGCGGGGGCGACACTGAGGGTTGCGATCCGTTGCCGGACACGGAAAAAGACAAAAAAGGAAAAAAAAGAAAAAAAAAAAAAGCTGGTGAGAAGGCATTGCTTAAAATTCCAAACTTCCATTGATTAAACAAAATAAAAAGGCATGGGAGATTTTTCTTTCTTAACAGGAGCATTGCATGTGTCTAAAATCAAGAGCTGGAGGCACTGGAGATGCTCTATTAAATATGTCTATAAATATGACAAAGATGTCTCTTTTGCCGGTCTTAATTAACTTTGTAATAAAATGAGATTGAATAAAAGGAAATGAGTTATAAATATGTGAAAAAAAGAAATAAAAATATCACTTTCTTAGATGACAGGATTATATAAGGAAGATGTCCAGGGCATCAGCACAAAATTCATTAAAAGTAATAAATACGTTCAGCATAATAGCATAATATAAGATAAATGACAAAAGTTAGTTGCATCCCTAAGAAGAGTGACACAAAGTTAGACAATATAATGAAAAAGGAGATTCCCATTAATGACAAAATATTAAATACTTGGTTATACACTTAATTGAGAGAATAAAGATATCCTGAAAGAAAATTATAAAATACCAGTGGGAGAAGTAAAGGAAGACTTGAATAAGTGATGCTATTTACTAAGAAGAAATAATACTGGAGAGACCAAATATCATACAGATAGCTGGGTTTACATATAAACTTAATGCAGTACAAATGAAAGCCACTGAGAGAAATTTTACAGAATTTGACAAATTGTTAGGAAAATTCTTCTGAAAGAATACAATGATTGCAGACTCATCATTTAATATTTTTAAACAAATTAAAAGTAGAAATTATCAAAACTATATGATATTTGGTTTTTAAGTGCTTAAGAAAATAATATTTCATAATAGACTGATGATTTAATAATTCAACATATGGCCAACCGGAAACAATAGAGCAATAGAAAAAGAAATCACTACTTAATTAATGGGTTTAGTGGGGGCTCTGCCCTCATGAGTGGTGTTAGTGCCTTTATAAAAGGGATTGAAGGGAGCTGCCTTGCCCCCTTCTGCCATGTGAGGATGCAGACGGAAGGTGCCATCTTTGAAGCAAAGAGCCAGCCATCACCAGATACCACATATGCTGGTGCCTTGATCTTGGACTTCCCACCCTCCAGAACCATAAGCAATTAATTTCTATTGTTTATAAATTTACCCAGTCTATGGGCCGGCCCGGTGGCGCACTGGATAGTGCGCCGCTTGGGAAGCGCGACGGCGCTCCCGTCTGAGGGTTCGGATCCCACGTGCAGACCGGCTCCCGCTCACTGGCTGAGCGAGGCGTGGGAGCAATACCGAGGCTTGCAATCCCGTTGCCGGTCCCGGTCCGGTACGGGGGCAACACTGAGGGTTGCGATCCGTTGCCGGACACGGAAAAAAGACAAAAGACAAAAAAAAAAAAAAAAAAAAATTTACCCAGTCTAATATATTTTGGTATAGTAGCCAGAATGGACTAAGATTAACACCTTAAAAACCAGGGGAGAAATGGTTAAAATGATAAAACCTGATGTGTTTGTAAAGCTGTGGTGAATTAGGTACAGTAACACATTATAAATGGAACTATAAGTTAATTTGTGTTTTCAGAAATTAACTGGTCTACTGGTATTTGACATACTTTTTGATCCATTAGTCTTGTTTGGAAAATGTCCTCTATCGAAATAACTTGGGGCAGGAGTAACATATATACACATATAGCATTGTTCTTTATAATTTTGAAAAATCAGAACCAACCCAGAAGGGCCCCCAAAATAGAGAAACGGCTAAGGAAAGTATGGTATAGCACCACAATGCACTTCATTTTTGCTATTCAAAATGACAAGCTGATGGGCATATTAACTTTGTGAGAGTTCACAAAGGTTTACTCATATAATTTGTGCATTTTTCTATATATTATATATGTTATAATTTGATAAAAGTATTTTTTGTGTGTGTGTGACTGGCAAGGGGATCGCAACCCTTAGCTTGGTGTTGCCTGCACCTTGCTCAGCCAGTGAGCGCACCGGCCATCCCTATATAGGATCCGAACCCGCGGCAGGAGTGCCGCTGCGCTCCCAGCACCGCACTCTCCCGAGTGAGCCACGGGATCGCCTGATAAAAGTATTTTTTAAAATGACAAACATTTAGGTTTGTGCACATAGAAATGCATGTGAAATGATATTAAATGAAAAATTTTAAGCACTCACTGATTACAACTACAAAAATAAGTTTATGTGTAAGCACTGACAAAACTGGGAGTGAATTGTGGTGATAAGACATTTATGTTTATTTCTTTTTTAAAATACCAGATTTTTTTTTTTTGACCGGTAAGGGGATCGCAACCCTCGGCATGGTGTGGTCCGCACCATGCTCAGCCAGTGAGCGCACCGGCCATCCCTATATAGGATCCGAACCCATGGCCTCAGCGCTACCAGTGCTGCACTCTCCGGAGTGAGCCATGGGACTGGCCCAAAATACCAGCTTTTTGGGGACATAATTTATACATCATAAAGTTCACCTTTCTAAACTGTGCAATTCCGTGGCCTTTAGTACATTCACAAGTTTGTGCAACCATTGCCACCATCTAATTTTAGAATATTTTCACCATTGCCGAAAGAAATCCCTACCCATTAAGCAGTAACTCCTCATTCCTCTCTCCACCCAGGCCCTGGAAACCACTAATCGACTTTCTGTCTCTATGGATTTGCCTATTTCATTTTGGCATATTATGCAAATCAGGTAATACATCACATGGTCCTATTTTTTACAGGCTTTCACTTCAGCGTAATGTTTCAAGGTTCATCCATGCTGCAGTATGTATCAGTTCTTCATCTCTTTTTATGCCTGTATAGTATTGCATTGCGAGGATATACCACATTTTGTTTATTCATTCATCAGTTGATGAACATTTGGATTGTTTCCACTTTTTAACTATCGTGAATAGTGCTTCTATCATTCACATATGTTTGAATATATGTTTTCACTTCTCTGAGTGACATACCTAGGAGCAGAATTGCTGGGTTATATGGTAACTCTGTGTTTAATCATTTGAGGAACTGCCTGGCTGTTTCGTAAAGTGGCTGCCCCATTTTACAGTCCCACCAGCAATGCAGGAAGGTTCCAATTCCTCGACATCCTTGACAACACCTATTTTCTTTTATTATTATTATTGCTATCCATAGGTGTGAAGCGCTATCTCATTTGTGATTTTGACTCACATTTCCCTAATGGCTAATGATGTTGAGCATCTTTTCAGGGGCTCGTTGGCCATTCATATATTGTCTTTGGAGAAATGTCTATTAGGTCCTTTGCCCATGTATTAATTGGGTTAGTTGTCTTTTTATGGCTGCATTTTAAGAGTCCTTTATATACTCTGGATGCTGGACCCTTATCAAATATATGATTTACAAATGTTTTCTCCCATCCTGTGCATTGCCTTGTCACTTTCTTGATTGTGTCCTTCTCAGAACACGTTTTAAATTTTGATGAAGTCTAATTTCGCTACATTCATTTCTTTCAGTGAAGTTGTTTAAGTACTAAGTAAATAAATATTGGCTGTGCCAAACATTTAGAGGAGAATGACCACCGGTGGGGACAGGCAACAGCAGGCCAGAGACTGTGTCCTGTATACTGCATTAGAGGTTGTTTAGTCCTGGCCTATGCCTTAACCACAAGTGAGAGTTTCTGCTCTCAAGATGGACCTTTACTCTATTTCATCCATTCATTCAACAAATATGCCCTTGTTACTATTCATGTTAAGCATTTTGCCAGGAGCTTGGGCTACAGAAATGACAGAAGACAGTTCCTGCCCTCAAAAAGCTGACAAAGTAGGAGGGGAAGTAAGATGTGTAACTCCATAATTGCAACACTTGGTATCATGATGAGAACAGTGTAAGGGGCTTAAGGAAGAGTTCAGATTACACAGAGAACACATCTGGTTAGGGGTTTTCATAAATGCTACTTTGGCTGAAGACATTTTAAACCTTGGGGAAAAAACAACCACCACTAAATCAAGAAGAAAACCATAGCCACTGAGTAAACAACAGTTAAAGGAATGCTGAAATGGGTGGCAGGGGGCAGGAGGGAGATTTTCCTACATGCTCTGTCTAAATGAAAACAATGCAGGGGTTTTTTGGGTTTTATTTTTTTTTTTTTTTTTTTCTGGAATATATACTCTACATTTCGATCTGTATGTCTGAACGGGTACAGCTAGGTATATATCATATTATACTCCCTGCTGAGGAAAGATAGCTAATCCTTCTTTAAAAAAATTCTTCCTTACTATAAAGTTAAATTTACCCCTGGAACCATCTGAATTTGTGTGTAAAAGAGCTCTCCTTGAATGTGACCTAATGCAACTCTGGGGTTCAAGTATTCACTAGACAAACAACTAATGTACTCCTACTGTGTATTGGGCACTGTAAGGAGGGAAGGAAAAGAGAAATAACTATGAATACATAGGTACACTTTCTGCCCTCAGAGAGCTCACAGTCTAGTGGGGCAGACAGAGACATAAGCAGACAATTACAGTACTGTGTAATGGGGAAGTACAGGATGTATGCGTGTGTGCATCTAGCCTGAACTTGGACTGAATTTCTGATATTGGAAAATGTGATGTCTGAGCCGGGACCTGAAAAATAAATAGAAGCTATCCAGTTAAAGGCAGAGGCTGACAAGAAGAAATTCCAGGCAGAAGGAAAAGTATGAATTAAGGAGCTTTGCATTAAGGTCTTTGCAGAACTGAATGACTAGGCAACCCAGGGTAGGGAGAGGGGGTTAGTGGGGAGGGAGTGATGAAGCTGGAGCAGAACCAGATCATGAGGAATCTTGTAAGCCATGGCAATGGGGAGTGACATGATCACTTTTCTATTTCACATTACCTGGCAGCTGTGAGGAGACAGTGTAGGAAGTGAGCAAGACAGGAGGCTAAGAAGCTTATTCCACTACTGAATTCTAAGCAAGATGGCAGCACCTTAGAGGGACAGCAAAAGAAAGAGCTGGAAATGGTCGATTTGAGAAGGATATTTATGAAGTAAAATCAAAAAGACAGGGTGATTAATTGGATATGGCAGGTGAGAGAGGGAGAAGTGGAGGTCGATGCCCACAAGGGGGCCTCCAGTGAGCAATGCTCAAGGTGCTGGGTGAGGCCCAAAGATGTTTCTGATCTAGTCCCCGTGCTTGAGGAGCTGTTAATCTAACAGGCAGAACTGCTAGCACATACTGCGTTTTCATGTAAGTTAGCAAAGATGCTCCCTCCAAGTGTGGCTTGGGAGATGGATTTCAGCCTCTACTTGGCCCCCAAGCCAGGCACCTCTATGCAGGTCACAACCAGAACCACTGCATTTGGCAGCCCTGCTAGCAGGGGAAAGCTCAAACCACTAAAACACAGGGTCAGAAGAGATTGACATTGCATGCGCAGTACATAAAGAGCTCAGGAGAGAGGGAAGGAACATGCGGTGGAGGTGGAAATGGAACCTGGACTTGAATGCTAGGTAGGGTTTTCGTAAGTGGAGATGGGGAAGACTGTGGAGGAGAAAATGAAACACCCTGGGCAGAAGGGTGTTTGTGAGAGCCATAGGGCGAAGGCAAGAAAAATGGAAAGCAACTTAAGGTAGTTCAGTTGGCAGCAGCATGAACTACAGAAGTGGCTTTTCCCAGCTGTTATTCCATGGCAGAAGAGTCCTCTTAGAACAGGAGGAAAGTTGGCTGAGTCACACACACACACACACACACACACACACACACACACACACACATTCCTGCATGCACACATGCTGAAATCCTCCTAGCAATTCACCATTTTTTCCTTCTTCTCTTCTACCTTTCCCTTCCAAAGTACTTTCCAGGAAAGCACATGTTGTACTGACTAAATAACAAAAGGTCACTCTGGCTGTTAGCCATTTAGTGATGCCTCAAGATAGAGCAATATATGATAAAACAATAAAGATCCTAGATGTGGTCTTGACTGCTAGGCTGGGAAGTTCTGAAGTTGGTAGGTAATGGAGAGACACTGGACTCTAGTGAGTAGGGAAATATCACTGTCAACTTGGTGTTCCAAGAAAATTAATCTGCTGGCATTGTTAGAATAGATTGCACAGAGGAGCAGAAGATGGGGAGACCAAATTGTTTTATTAAATTATATAAAAACCTAATTATTAAAAAAAGAAATCTAGGTCAGCTTACCATGTAGAGGAAAGCTACTGTTATACAGACTCCAGTCAGACCAGTGAAGATACTTGACTGTCCTCAAATGTAAATGTATTTGTTAATTAACATATATGAAAAATGTTACCATCACAGACTTCATAAGGGCTCAAGAGCCAATGCTATAGGTGCTGGAGAGACAATCTCTCTTCCTAATGATGTTTTTTTTTTTTTGAGTGGATAAGGAAACTGTGGTATATCTATACAATGGAATACTACCCTGCTATAAAAAAGAGTGAAGTACTATCATTCACAACATGGATGGACTTAGAGAAAATTATATTAAGTGAAACGAGTCAGGCATGGAAAGAGAAATACCACATGTTATCATTTATTTGTGGGACCTAAAAATAAATAAACACACAAACAAAAAAAGGGGGGGGAAGACACAACAATCACAATTCCTTGAACTTTCTAAGACAAGTGAACAGATATGATGTAGGGGGAGAGGAGAGAAAGGGAGGGGGAAGAGGAACTGGTAAAGGGACATGAAAATCAACTACACTGTATATTGAGAAGTTAAAATAAAAAAACAAAACAACAAACAAACGAGAACATACTTTTTCTTTCCTCAGGTAATATTTTTGGAACATCTAGTATGTGCCAGTTGCTTTACATACAGTGTCACATTAAATCCTGGCAAAATGTTTTCTCTATTTTTCAGATAGAAACTAGGGCAAGCTCAGAGACAGTCTGGACTGTCCTCAACATTACTGCAGCTAGTAAGAGGCAGAGCTAGGATTCAAACCCCAAACTGTCTGTCCTCCAAGTTTGTGCTTGTCTTTCTACAGTACAATAATTTGAAGCTCAATTAATCAAAGGAGGAAGGAAAATTGAAAGTAACTGAATCAAACATGTTATGTTGTACTCAAAGTAGAGATTGATCTGCACAAGTCACAATTACTATGCTCTTTTCTGAACACATCAGAAAAATGTTTTCTGCAATTGCTTAAGGGTGTCTGTGGTGCCAGACACTGGGGAGCCATTAGGTTCACTCCTCCCAGGCCAAACACAAGGAACCAACCTAGTGTTTCCAGCAGCAATAAAAGATCACCAAGTGAGTTCTAAGAGCTGAAGCTTATTTAAGGAAGAAAAATAAAACAAACGTATATGCTTTGTGTCTTCCCTTTGCCCAGTAATAAAATCAATATCAGAACTAACCCTCTGTGCCTATCTATCTACCCACTACCCCCACCCGTTCTCTGGGTAAATCAGTGGCTAAAACAATTTGAAGAGTCATTTGGGGGAATGAGGGCAAGGGGGAGAGACTTGAAAGTGCAGATAATAAAAACTCCAAGCTTTAATTTCACTAGCACACTTCCAAATTGGTTTTGACATCATTCATTACCTCAGCAGAAGGAAAATTTGGCAATCTCAAAAGAGTTCTTAACCAACCACCTCAATCTTGGAAACAATTTAAGCTAAGATTAGACAAAATGATAAAATGCAGGCCATTACACAGGCCTTATCCTCTATCTCTAAAAGGTGAAGAATAATGAATATCATTCTTAACTGACAAGCCAATATAATAATAGTAATGTAATTAACCCTCAGTCTGGAGTCTTTCTCTTTTCAGAGCTCCTATAACTCTTAAAGAGAATAAGGTCCACTCGTTTAGACCTTACCCTTTCCAGCATAGCACTGATGGTATTTAGAATAATAATGCCTCTTCAGTTCTATATACCACTTTTCAGTCCACAAAGCACATCTGTATACATTTATCACATAAATGCTTAACACTTTTGTAAGGAGGCCTAGGAAGAAGTGGAGGAGGGTGATAATTCCCATTTTAGGGTTGGAGAACTGAGGCTCAGAAAGATTAACTGACATTCCAAAGGCCATGTGGCTAGCAAGCAGAACCAGCATTCCAAACCCAGTTTTCTGATTTTAAATTGAGTATCTGTTCCTGCAAATGCTCAGACGCCTGTGTGTACCCCTCCCCCACATCATGTCTGTAAGCTCCTGAAGGGCAGGGCTCTATCTCATGCTTCTTGCTATTTCCACAAACCACCAGGCATACATTAAATTTATTTCGCAATATTTCTTGAGCAACTACTGTGTCCCGGACCATGTGCTAGGGACTGGGGCTGCAATGATGAACAAGTAGCACATGGCCCTGCCATCAAGTAACCTACAATGTAATAGAGGAAACAGACAAGTAAAGAAGCTTTTACTTAGTGTGGTGTCTTATATGTGCTAATAATAGTGTTGGACATTTATTAAGCTGTTAGCATGTGTCAGATCCTGGGCTAAGCACTATGTATTATCTCAGATAATATTCAAAACAACCTTATGAGGTAGGCTCTATCACTGTTCCCTTTTTACACATGAGAAGACTGAGGCAGAGATGGTGAAGTGCCCAAAATCACACAGCTGGCAAATGGGGGTGACAAGATGTAAGGTTTGGTCTGTGTGACTCTTAGCCACTATGTCATACTGGGTCTAATAGCTGACCTTATGTATTGAATGAGAAATAAATCTTGAACAAAAATGGTACCACTGTATTGCTTATCTCAAACTTAAGACACTACCATTAGTAAATGAGAATGGTGCCTGAAGGGCTTACCCCCACATTGCAGAGAGGTGACAGCATTGTTGAGGTTATATTTATGCAGCTACATCATCCCAACAACTTGAGAAAAACAAATACTCCTCTCCCCCACATTTCTCTATCAGCAGCAGCCCATAATCAAAATCAAGACTTGGATTTATATTAATGTCATCACATAAATTAAAAAGAAATACATTCAGAACCCGAGTTTGGTCCCAGGAGACAGGCACTTTGAAAATGGAATAACTGGTGCTCATTAGTTCTCTTCTTCCAAATCCACGGCCCCATAAACATCAGCAAATATTTGACAGAAATGTGATTTCTGTTGTATATCACAATCAAATCAAGACCACTGAAACATGTTCAAAGAAAACAATTCTCAACTTACTTTAATTACCCAGAAACTGATTCTGAGTTGGCTAAGACAGAATGGACCACACAATATTTTCCATATTCAATCCATTTTAAAAGGAATCTCACATTTTCCAGTGAAAATGACTGTTTGGAACAAGTAAAAGTCACATTAAAACCAGGAGAAAAGCCTTGATGTCTCTTTTAAAAATTTTCCCTTATTCTATGGTAAAAGATAAAATGATATTAAAAGACATTTTGAAAAAAGAAAAATTAATTCTTACCTCTGATCCCACAGCCTGAGCACAATTCCTTTTGTGTGTGTCCCTTTTAGCCCTATCTGTAGGTAATCATGTTCTCTATAATTGCATTTATAGTGAATATACAATGTGGTATTTTGTTTTTATCACTTGACAACATACCATAAGTATTTTTAATGTTGCTACATAGTCTTCTTAATTATCATTTAAATTTTTTTCATTGGTTGCATTAATATTCCATAGAGTACAGGGACCATAATTTATTTAACTATTCCTCTGTTGTTAAATGTGTAGGTTGTTTCTGGTTGGCAGTATTATAAATAATAGAGAAATGAACACCTCATTCATATATGGGGTTTTTTGCCTATATGAAAAGACTTTTCAATATTTCCTTGTGATAAATTCCCAAAAGTTGATTTATTCGGCGAAAGTACGTTAAAAAAATTTTAAAGCCATAGAATCAAATGGACTGTTGTGGGGTATATCTCTCACTTATCCTTCAAGGTCCAGCTCAAAGTTTCCCTCTCTTCACTCCTACCTGCACTCTAAATGCAGTCAATTACTCCCTTATTTGTGCAAGAACTGCACCTTGTATATAGCACATTTGCAGTATTCGCAATGCAACATTAGTCCACTTATTAAAGGTACCTAAGCCACAGCTTCCTTGTCTGTAAAATGGGGATAATCAAACCTAACTCAGGGCCAAGCCCGTGGCGCACTCAGGAGAGTGTGGCGCTGGGAGTGCAGCGGCACTCCCGCCACTGGTTCGGATCCTATATAGGGATGGCCGGTGCGCTCACTGGCTGAGTGCGGCGGGCAGCCCTTGGGTTGCGATCCCCTTACCAGTCATAAAAAAAAAAAAAAAAAAAAAAAAAATGCAGTATTCGCAATGCAACATTAGTCCACTTATTAAAGGTACCTAAGCCACAGCTTCCTTGTCTGTAAAATGGGGATAATCAAACCTAACTCAGGGCCAAGCCCGTGGCGCACTCAGGAGAGTGTGGCGCTGGGAGTGCAGCGGCACTCCCGCCACTGGTTCGGATCCTATATAGGGATGGCCGGTGCGCTCACTGGCTGAGTGCGGCGGGCAGCCCTTGGGTTGCGATCCCCTTACCAGTCAAAAAAAAAAAAAAAAAAACCTAACTCACAGGGCTATTGCAAGGAGTAAATGAGATAATGTCTATAAAGTCCTTAGCCTGGTGCATGGCATGCAGTCTGTGCTTAAAAAATGGGAACTGTTATCATCACACCTTACTGCAATCATGTATTTACCTAAATACTTGACTGTGAGCTTTTGACATGAAGGATAATGTTTTGATCATCTTTGTGTCCCCAGCACATAGCATAGTGCCTGGTGCACATTAAGCATTCAACTAAAACATTTATTGAATGGATGGAAAAATGAATGAATCAATCAATCAAATGAATTTTAGTTGAAAAAATTTACACTGCCCCCAGCACTGTTTGAAAATACCATCTTCGCACAAACCTTACCAGCACTGAATATTTATTTTATGTTTTTTTATTTTGTCAATATACAATGTAGTTAGTTATTGTGTCCCATCACCAAAACCTCCCTCCCTCCTCCCTCTCCCTCCTCCCACCCAGATGTGTCCCCTCCATTTTCTTGTTGAAAGAGCTTCAAAAAAAAAAAGTTGAGGTTGTTAAATCTTCCTCCCCCCCCCGTTTTTGTTGTTGTTGTTGTTGTTGTTGATGATGTTGTTGTTGTTGCTGTTTGTTTTTGTGTGAGTGTGTGTGAGAGTGTGTGTGTGTGTGTGTGAATTGATTCATTCACCTTTAGCTCCCTCTAATAAGTGAAAACATGTGGTATTTCTTTTTCTCTGCCTGACTCGTTTCACTTAATATTATTCTTTCAAGGTCCATCCATGTTGTTGCAAATGGGAGTATTTCATTCGTTTTTATAGCTGAGTAGTATTCCATTGTGTAGATATACCACATTTTCCGTATCCACTCATCCGATGATGGACATTTGGGCTGATTCCAGCTCTTGGCTATTGTGAAGAGCAGCACTGAATATTTAGATATTTATAAAGAAAAGTAAATTTATTTTTCAGCATACCCAAGGCTATCTCTCTCCACTAATGTGAAAAATAAGTAATACTCGGGGAAAAGTTTCAGTTTTTATTCTGTTGGAAAAGATTGGGAATACAGTCTATAACTGCAGTAGCCACTAGCCACAAGTGGCTATTTGAATTTAAATTTTATTTTTAATAAAAATACAGTTAAATCTGAAATTAATTTCCTCAGTTTCAATAGTCACATTTCAAGTGTTCAATAGTTACATATGCCTAATGACTACCATATTGAACAGTACAAACATTTCTATTAGATAATGCTGATCTATAATTCAAAAATAATTTTCTGTTCGGTTTTGAAAAGCAGTTTATGATGAATTTGCAGTAAAACTTACTTGAAAAGTTGCATTTGATTTAGACTAAATTTAAAATCAATTAATATCCACTGAGAATCTATCAGCTGTGTAGTGGGAAAAGCTGGTCATGGAGCTTGAGAAGTGGTCAGGAGTCAAAATGATATTAAAAATTTGTCACACAGTTCTTCAAAAACTTAAACATAGAATTACTATATGACTCTGGAATTTCACTTCTAGATATATACTCAAAAGGATTGAAAATGATTACTTAAATGTCTGTACACACATATTCATAAGCAGCACTATTCACCATAGCCAAAAGATAGAAATAGCCCAAACGTTCATCAATGAATGAATGGATAAATAAAATTGTGATATACCGATACTATGGAATATTATTCAGCCATAAAAAGGAATGGAGTACTGATACATGCTACAACTTAAATGAACCTTAAAAATATGCTAAATGAAAGAAGCCAGACACCAAAGGTCACATATCATATGATTCCATTTATATGAAATATTTAGAATAGATAAACCCATAGAGAAGGAATGAAGATTGGTAGTTGCCAGGGGCTGTGAAGGGGGATGGAGGGAGGAATTGGAAAATGGTGAATTAAAGTTTCTTGAGTACAGGGTTTCCCTTTGGGGTGATGAAAATATTTTGGCCTGTTAAAAATGGTTTTCTTTTTAAACAAAAAGAAGTAATGAAGTACTGATACATGCTACAATGTGGATAAATCTCCAAAACAGTATACTAAGTGAAAGAAGACAGGCATGAAAGGCCACATATTGTGTGATTTCATTTGTGTGAAATGTGCAGAATAAGCACATCCATAGAAATAGAAAGCAGATTGGTGGTTTCCAGGGGAGGGATATGGGTATCAGCTGCTTAATGGGTACTAAGGTTCCTTGTGGGGTAACGAAGTTGTTTCAAGACTGCACAGAGGTGATGGTTAAACAACATTGTAAATGTACTAAATGCACTGAATTGTTCACTTTAAAATGGTTAATTTTATGTTACATGAATTTCACCTCAGCTTTAAAAAATCATCATAAATGCTCCACAAACTGTAAAATGGGCAGTGGTTTCTTCAGCTGAGATTTTGCAGAGCAGGAAAGTTGCAGACTAGGGGAGATGGTCCTTGGAGGGATCTGGTCACCAGCAGGTCTCTCTGGATGGTCTGTTGAGGATGTGCATGCCCCAGGAGATATAGCTCAAGACACTGCATATGGTTGGGCAGAGCTTGGCCCATGGAAGCAAGGAAATTTATCCCCTCCCTCTCTCCTCTCTCTTCTTTCCCTACCCAATTCACTCCGGACATACTGCCTCTGAGTTCTCTGGAATGAACACAGTGTCCAGTATAAGTTTAGTGGAATGGAAACAATAATTGGGAGAGAAAATAATAGGAATTTTCTACCAGGGGCCAACTTTTAGCTCTAATCAGACGATGGGACTGAACCTGGTGGGAATGGAGAGAACTTTTCTTGCTCTGGGTTCCTGTACCAACTGGGGGCCTTTAGAACCTTGGATTAGAAAGCACTATTGAGATGCCCTTAGTCCTGAGTTTTATCTCTGTGTGAGCCAGGTGCCTTACTTCTGTTACCTTAATTAGGTACCCCAAAGTTTGTATCCTGACAGTGCACTGCTGTGGCACACAAGCAGCCTGGAGGCTAGTTCTGGTGCTCTTAGCAATTGACAGTTACTTTGACAAGTCCCTTCCCCTACAGTGGCCTGTTTCTTCATCTATAAAGACATTGGTCTAAAAGACCTGGTTTTCAAGATAAGCTACTTTTTTCAGGATGAGTTAGTTTTCAGGATAAGCGTACCATATTATTTATGAATTTGAGGAAGCTAAACCATTTCTTCTTTTTCTCCAAGTAATCACCTAAAGAAATTGAAAAGGCTGAATGCCACATATAGCCATGCAAGACTCGTCCTCAGAAGAAAGTTTTTCACATGGTTGAGCTACTTCCCTAATACTCCGACAGTGTCCTCCCTAAAAAATATGTATAAAGTCCTACACACTATTTCTGTCTGTCCCTCGAGACCTAAATGTGCTACTTTCTCAGTAGGTGGGGGGCTCAATTGTTCTCCCAGCGGTGGCACATCTTGCACTGAGCAGTCCAGACTTTCCTGCTCAGCCTCAACGGTGACCAACATTGCACTCCCAGAAGCAAGACACAACTCAGCTAAAAAAAGTTGATCTCACAGAAGTAGAAAGTAGAATAATGGTTACTAGAGACTGGTAAGGGGATCAGGGAGGGGAGATGGGGAGAGGGTGGTCGATGGGTACAAAATTGTAGAGAAATAGGAAGAATAAGATCTAGTGTTCTATAGCAATATAGGGAGACTACAGTCAACAACCAATTACTGTATACCCTCAAGTACTAGTAGGAAGGATGTTGAATGTTCCCAACACAAAGAGGTGACAAATGTTTGAGATGACGGATATGCTAATTGCCCTGAAAGGATCATTGCACGCTGCATAAATTTACTCAAATATCACACCGTACTCCATAAATATATATAATTATCATGGGTCAGTTAAGAAAAAAAATCAGAGACAGAAGTAGATTAGAGGTTACCAGAAACTGGGGGGGGGGAGGAATAATGGGAAGGTATTGCATAAGGGGAACAGAGTTCATGTTTAGGATGACAAAAAAGTGCTGGAAATAGAGGTGAGGGTCACACAACATTGTGAATGTAAATAATTCCACAGATTTGTATGTTGAAAAATGCTTAAAATGGCAAGTGTTGTATGTATTTTACCACCATAAAAAAAAAGAAGACACTTCAGCCTGCCCATCGATGGTCAACATGGAGCATCCTTCAGCTTAAAACTAGAACCGTTGATTGGAGGGAGAATAAATAGGACTGAGATTGCTGAGGGGAAACAAGATGGCGGCTGCTGTGTGAAGACTGACAGGGAGCTAGTAGGACCAGAAAGCAGAGAAGATTCTGGTGAAACTAGACCAGTTGTCTGCGACTGCAAGTAAATTATAGCAATAGCAGAAAAATGTCTACTCTGGAAGCCTGTTTTGAGTGTTGCTTGTCTTCTCTGTAAAGTATTTCCTTTTTGTTCTCTCAATGTAAATTTTAAAAATCTTAAAAACAAAAATCAGTCTGTTTCAGCTCTGTCTAAAAGAATCACCCAAAAAGAAGTGCTCTGTCCACACTAGGGCCAGACCATTAAAGGAGAAACGTGGGGGTCCTGATGATTACAGCAGTAACAATTGAAGTGACAGACACTCAAGAGAAAGAGCCCAAGGGGACTGAGTCAACCCACTGGGGAAGTCTTCCTTTGCTTCCTCTAGCAGATCTGCTTCCAGCTTGTTCTGCTTGCCTCCAACCCTGGAGGACTCTGCTTTGTTTTAATAAAATCTCCAGCCCTCTTCCAGTGCCTCCCTGCCTTCTATAACTACAAAGCCCTTTGTGAAGCCAAGGGAGATGTTACCTCTCTGTATGGAATCAGAATTCAAAAGGTAAGCCAACATCTCTCCCTCCCTCTGGGTATAATCTCCACTTATGAACATGGCTATATTTCTTTTAAAGAAATATTATTTGCTGTCAAATAATTCTGCCCTACTGATTCAAGCATTTCTGCCTGGTCCCCAGTTGAAGTTCTCTCTTCCTGCCTACCACCCTCCCCCCTCCCTGTAACATATTCCCAGGCCTTGCCACCATGTAAACCTGTAATCTTTTATGCCATTATCCATATTGGTTTATAAAACAGAGGTATGCAACACATTGGAAAGAAAAATGGCACCTGTCAAATACCAAACCCTATGAAATGCCTGCGCAATTTCACTTTTCACCTAGTAAATATCCAATTATTTTCCAGAATAGCTCTTTCCAGAATTCAAATCTGTTTCCATTAATATTAAAAGTTTAGAGGTCTGGGAGAACAGGAAGGAGCTGATTAAAAGCAGACTGGGTTCATTATCTGGTTAATCACAATCCAGTATTTGCCACCCCCATCTACCATTCCCCTCCTCCCCCACACAATGTTCTGCCTCAGAGAAGGTCATGCTAAACTTCTGCAAATAAAAACTTATCCTAGAACATCTCGAGGGTGGAGCTCTGTTTTGGAGGGTTTGAGACAGGTATCATTATAAAAGAAATTTATTTCATAGCATTTCAGCTGGAAAAGAAAATATAGCCCAAAGTGTTGCCTATCATTTTATTGCATGGGGCCAATGCCCAGTGTGCTTGTTAGAGCCAGACTCTACTTAAATATTAATCATAGAATATTGAGAGTTGGAAGTGACCCTTGGAGGTTCCCTGCTCATTTAGTAGATGGGGAAACTGGGACCAAGAGGGGAAGGGATTTGCTGAAATCGCACCTGCAGTTAGTGGCAAAGCTGGAACTAGGACACATATCATTGCAGACATTGCTGGTGGGTGGAAAAAGCACTGAAAGGGCTTGAATTGAATGAACCGTAGTCATTTCTCAGTCCACTACATCTCCATGGGCCACATGTGAATGGCTCATCTTTTATTGCTCCCCTGAGAACTGACTCAAAGGCAAAGCCAAAATGGGTATTTTAATGCAAAGCACATTAGGAGACTTAGAAGGCAGAAGGAAGTGTTGTCTCAGGCTGCTGGCTGCACTTGGCTGGGAAGGCTTAGCTCCAGGCTTTGGGAGACTGCTCATTCAGATGCTGGAGAAGCCAGTGCCAAGGGGAAAGCCAGGCAAAGTCTCAATGCACCACCCACCCCTTCTTGGAGTCCAAGTTTGACAAGCAGGGCATGTGGAATTACGTGACATGCCCCTGGAGGGTGAGGAGCATGAAGTTCCTCAGAAATCTTTTAGGCATTGAAAGACTTCTAAAGTGGGGTGACCATGGTAATGCTTGGTGGGGGGGGGGAGGCATGTGCTTGACAGCACAATTTGAAAAAGTGTAAAGACAGGACACATGGGGAACTGCTCAAAAACAAAGACCAGCCACTGCCTTCCCAACACACAGGTTACCTTGGTACTTTCTCCTTTCCCCCCCAGGACTACTTAAACCCATCTTCTTCACCCCTTGCACACTGCTGGTGGGAATGTAAACTGGTACAGCCACTTGGAAAACATCAGGGCAGTTTCTCAAAAGGTTTAACATAGAGTTACCATGTGGCCTGGCAATTCCACTCATAGATATATTCCCAAGAGAATTAAAAACAGAGACTTGAACAGATATTTACACACTCATGTTTACTGCAGCATTATCCAAAATAGCCAAAAGGTGGAAACAACCCAACCGTCCATCAACAGATGAGTGGATAAACAAAAAGTGGTAATAACCATGCAATGGAATGTTACTTAGTCATAAAAAGGAATGAAGTACTGGTAAGGGCTACAGCATGGATAAACCTTGGAAACATTATGCTAAGTATAAGAAGTCAGACATAAAAGACCACATATTATGTGATCCCATTTGTATGAAATATCCAGAATTGGAAAATCCACAGAGACAGAAAGCAGATTAATAGTTGTCAGCAGCTGGGGGCCTGGGAGAATGGGGAGTGACTGCAAATGGGTGTAAGGTCTCTTTTTGGAGTGATGGAAAAGTTCTGGAACTAGATAGTGGTAAATTTTATGTTATGTGTATTTTGCCACAACAACAACAACAACAAAAAACACCAAAAACCTATCTTCTAGAAATTTGGGAATTTTCAAAATCTTTAAGTTATTGTTCCTTTTTGCTTAACAAATCCTTCTTCAATTTATCTCTCTTTTCTTGCATTTTACTATAATGAGTTAAGAGAAACAAAACCAATGCTTCAACACTTTGCTTAGAAATCTCCTCAGCTAAATATCCAATTTCATCACTTGCAAGTTATACATTCCACAAAACACTAGAACACAGATCAGCCAAGTTCTTTGTCACCATATAACAATGATAACCTTTCCTCCAGTTTCTAATAATGTGTTCCTCATTTCTGTATGTGACCTCAGCAGAATCACACTTAATGTCCATATTTCTAGCATGCACCTTATAACTCTAGCCTTTACCCATTACCCAATTCCAATGCCACTTCCTCATTTTTAGTTACGTTTCATAGCAGCACTCCACTTCTTAGTACCAAGATCTGTCTTAGTCTGCTTGGGTTGCCATATCAAAATACCATAGACCAGTGGCTTAAACAACAGATGTTTATTTTCTCACAGTTCTGGAGGCTGGAAAGCCCAAGATGAAGGTTCTAGTTGAGTTTAGTTTCTGGTGAAGGCCCTCTTCCTGTCTTGCAGATGGCTGTCTTTTCACTGTATTCTCACATGAAAGGGAGAAGGAGAGGCCTTCCTCTTCCTATAATGCTATAGGCCTATCATATTAGGGCTCCACCCTTATGACCTCATTTAACCTTAATTACTTCCTAAAGACCCTGTCTCCAGATACGGTCACATTGGAGGTTAAGGCTTCAGCATATAAATTTTGAGAGAACACAATTCAGTCTATAGCAGGTGCTCTGCTGGTTTCTCTCTCAGTACCCAGTCGTGGCTTTGCTGTGCTTATTAAGCATTGCCAGAACCTCCTGACATCTAAGCATTGACATGCTTATCAACACTATGGACCAAATGGACCTAAGAGACATATTCAGAACTTTTCACCCAACAGCAGAAGAATACACATTTTTCTCAAACAACCACCAAACATTCTCCAGAATAGATCACATGTTAGGTCACAAAATGAGTCTTAACAAATTTAAGAAGATCAAATCATTCCAAGTATCTTTTCCAACCACAATGGAATAAAACTAAAAATCAATAACAGCAAGAAAAAAGGAAAATTCACAAATACACAGATACTAAACAATACACTCTGGAAAAACCACTGGCTCAAAGAAAAAAATCAAAAGAGAATTTAAGATATATCTTGAAACAAATGATAATGAAAATACAACATACCAAAACTCATGGGATACAGAAAAAGCAGTTAAGAAAGAAGAAAGAGGGCCAGCCCGGTGGCGCACTGCTACAGTGCGCTGCTTGGGAGCGCAGTGGCGCTCGTGCCGAGGGTTTGGATCCCACATACAGACCGGCCGCTCACTGGCTGAGCGAGGTGCGGGTGCAACACCGAGGGTTGCGATCCCGTTGCCGGTCCCGGTCCGGCACGGGCGCGACACTGAGGGTTGCGATCCGTTGCCGGTCATGAAAAAAGACAAAAAGGAAAGAAGAAAGAAAGAAGTTTATAGCAATAAATGTCTACATTAAAGTAAAAAGAAGTTAAACTAAGTTAAACAATAAACTAAGAAAGAAGTTTAGAGCCATAAATGCTTACATTAAAAAAGAAGAAAGATTTCAAATAAACAACCAAATTTTACACCCAAAGGAACTGGAAAAAGAAGAACAAATTAAACCCAAAGTTAGCAGAAGGAAGAAATAATAAAGATTAGAGCAGAAATAAATCAAATAGAGAATATAAAAATAATAGAAAAAATCAACAAAAATAAGAGTTGGTTTTCTAAAAAGATCAACAAATTTGACAAATCCTTAGCTGGACTAAGAAAAAAAAGAGAGAAGACTCAAATAAAATCAGAAATGAAAAAGGAGACATTACAGTGAATGCCTCAGAAATAAAAAAGATCATAAAGGAATATTACGAACAGTTATGTGCCCACAAATTGGATAACCTAAAGGAAATGTATAAATTCCTAGAAACATATAACCTACCAAAACTGAATCAAGAAGAAACACAGAGCCTCAACAGACCGATAATGAATAAAGAGATTGAATCAGTAATCAAAAACCTCCCTGCTGACCAGTTAGTTCAGTTGGTTGGAGCGTGGTGTTATAACACTAAGTTCAAGGGATCAGATCTCTGTACTGACCAGCCACCAAAACAAACAAACAAGCAAACAACCTCCCAAAGAAGAAAAGTCCAGGACCAGATGACTTCAGAAGTGAATTCTATGAAACATTCAAAGAATAATTAATACCAATCCTTCTTAAACTCTTCCAAAATGTAGAATAGGGAACACTTTCTAACTCATTTTATGAGGCAAGCATCCTGACACCAGAGGCAGAAAAAGACACCACATGTAAAGAAAACTACAAGCCAGTACTACTGATGAAGATAGATACAAAAATCCTCAATAAAATATTAGCAAACCAAACTCAACAACACATTAGAAGGATTATACATCATGATCAAATGAAATGCAAGGACCCTGGGATGCAAGGATGGTTCAACATAAGCAAATCAATCAGTGTGGTACACCACATTAACAAAATTAAAGTAAAAACGCATGATAATTTCAATAGACATAAAAAAAGCATTTCACCAAGTTCAACATCCATTCGTGATTAAAGCACTCAACAAAATAGGTACAGAAGGAACTTAACACAATAAAGGTCATATATGAAAACCCCACACCTAACATCATAATCAATGGGGAAAAACTGAATTTTCCCCTCCAAGATCCAGTCCAAGGCAAGGATGCCCACTCTTGCCCCTTGTATTCACATAGAAACTAGACAAGAAAAAGAAAGAAAAGGCATTTAAATCAGAAAAAAAGTAAAATTATCTTTGTTTGCAGATGACATAATCATACATGTAGAAAACCATAAAGATTCAACCAAAAATTATTAGATCCAATAAACTAATTCAGTAAAGTTGCAGGATACAAAATAACATACATAAATCAGTTGTATTTCCCTATATAATGAACTCTCCAAAAAGAAAATTAAGAAAGCAATCCCATTCACAATTGAAAAAAAAGAATAAAATACTTAAGAATAAACTTAATCAAAGAGGAAGTGAAAAACTTGTACACTGAAAATTATAAAATGGAAACAAAAGAACAAAAAATGGAAAATATCCTGTGTTCATGGATTGGAAGAAATAATATTGTTAAAAATGTCCATACTATCTAAACTACAAATTTGATGCAACTCCTATCAAAATCTTAATGGAGTTCTTTACAGAAATAGAAAAAATATCCTAATCCCTTGCAACCACAAAAGATCCAGAATAGCCAAAGCAATCTTGACCATGAAGAACAAAGCTGGAGGCATCACAATTCCTGATTTCAAAATATATTACAAAGCTACAGTAATCAAAACAGTATGGTATATGCATAAAAACATGTGAAACTATGAACATAACTTATTCCATCTTGAAAGCCTTTACCACTTGCTGTGTCCTTTGTGCAAACCCTGCCCACAAAAGTTATTCAGTAGTTAGAATAATAGGTAGAAACACCTTGTTGACTACAAAAAAGGAATTTAATGATTAAGTACTGATATAGAAACAGCCAGTCCAGCTACCTATATATCAAGACCAACAAAGATAATAATCATTGTCATAAGACATTTAGAGCTAGTGACATTAGCTTGTTTCTTTGTTAGTAATTGTTTCTTGGTTTTTTTCCACTGCTTTATGTGAACTGCCTACATAAACTTGGGCTTGACCAGGAGGTAGCATGAGAAACTTTTTGTACACCTCTGGGTTGTCACCCACGCAATCCATCATCCTTTACAAAAGTTACGAACTTAATTAAAAATTCATTGCTTTCATGGAACTGCCTACCTCGTTTTTCGGTCTTAAAATACCTTCTCAGTTTGGTGGGCATTTTGCCTTTGCCCCACCTTCAGATAAAACATATATACCAATGGGACAGAATGGAGAGCCCAGAAATAAATTTGTGTATCTACAATCAACTGGTCTTCAACAAGGGTGCCAAGAACACACAATGGGGAAAGGATGGTCTCTTCAATAAACGGTGTTGGAACAATTGGATAGTCACATGCGGAAGAATTAAATTATACCTTTATCTCACGCCATATGCAAAAATCAACTCAAAATAGATCAAAAACTTAAATGTCAGACCTGAATCTGTAAAACTACTAGAAGAAAACACAGGGAAGGCCTCAATAAAATATTAGCAAACCAAATTCAACAACACATTAAAAGGATTATACATCATAATCAATGAAATGAAAGGAATCTGGGATGCAAAAATGGTCTTGACATTGATATTGGTCTGAGCAATGATTTTTTTGGATATGACACCAAAAGCACAGGCTACAAAAGCAAAAATAGAGAAGGAGACTACAACAAACTAAAAATCTTCTCAATAGCAAAGGAGACAATCAACTGAGTATGGAATAGTGGAAAATACTTGCAAACCATATATCTGATAAGAGGTTAAAATACAAAATAAATAAGGAACTCATACAACTTACTAGCAAAACAAGTAACCCAATTTAAAAAATGGGTAAAAGACCTGAATAGACATTTCTCAGAAAATATGCAGAGGGCCAATAGGTATATGAAAAAGTGTTCAGGGCCGGCCCGGTGGCGCACTGGATAGTGCGCCGCTTGGGAAGTGCAGCGGCGCTCCCGCCCGAGGG
>NW_007728438.1:241912-250610 GCF_000696425.1 Galeopterus variegatus | reverse complement strand
CGTTGCCGGACACGGAAAAAAGACAAAAAACAAAAAAAAAAAAAAAGAAAAAGTGTTCAACATCATTAATTAGCAGGGAAATGCAAATTGAAATCACAATGAGATATCACCTCACAACTGTTAAAATTGCTATTATCTAAAAGATAACAGATACATGTTGGTGAGGATGTGGGGAAAGGGAACGCTTGAATGCTGGGGAATGTAAATTGATACAACCATTATGGAAAAGAGTATGGAAGTTCTTTAAATATTAAAAATAGATCTACCATATGATCCAGTAATCCCACTTCTGGGTATATACCTAAAGGCTTTGAAATTGGTATGTGGAAGAGATATCCACACTCCATGTCCGTTGTAGCATTGTTCACAATAGCCAGGATCTGGAAACATCCTATATGTCCATTGACTGATGAATGGATAAAGAAAATATCACACACACACACATACACACGCATGCACACGATTATGATTCAGCCTTAAAAAAGAAGGAAATCCTGTCGTTTGTGATAACATGGATGGACCTGGAAGAAGTTATGCTAGGTGAAATAAGCCAGACACAAAAGGACAAATACTACATGATGCTATTTACATGAGCATAAAAAAGTTGAACTCATAGAAGCAGAGAGTAGAACGATGGTTGTCCGGTGCTGGGGGCTGGGGGGAGCTGTTGGTCAAAGGGTACAAAATTCCAGTTACGCAGAATAAATAAGGTCTGGAAGTCTACTGTGCAGCAATGTGACTATAGTTAACCATACTGAATTATATATTTGAGATTTGCTAAATGGGTAGATCTTAAGTGTTCTCACAACAAACACACACACACACACGACGAAAATAGTACCTTTAAAACAAATATAATAACCATTGAAAATAAATAAAACGTAATTGTATTCAATGCACACAATTTAAACATTTTCATCAAAAATATATATTAAAATAGGTGTAAAAATTCTTTAATGAAATAGTTTTTATGTTTTCAAAAGTTATGTTTCTTAAGTGTTCAAAATAAAAATAAAAGGTGAAATATAAATGATGAATAATGAATATCACATTTTAAAATTAAAATTAAGTAGAGCTGAGTTGTTATTTGTCTCAATCTTATTACATATATTTATATTACATATGTTTATAGACATAAAACTATTTGCAATTCAGCATGCAGTGTTCATTAGAATCATGCTACATACATACATGCTATACCTAGGCCTACATGGTCAGAAGTTTAAGAGTAATATCAATCGTCTAATATTGCAAAATGTTCCTCAACCATCGTGTACAACTGTTGTGAATTCAATGTTAATTCGTGAATACCTTTAGAACCACAAATTGGAAGCAAGAAAATGGATGCTTGGCACTACTGGGAAACAACAATTTGCTATGCAAGAATCTATTACATTTATGGTATCAATAAAGGATTTGATAAATTTGTCTTTTTTAAAAACCTTAGCACTCAAATCCTTTCTGGACTCCAAAGCAGTGCCCATCCCTGCCATCAGCAGCCACACAACCCAGAAACCCTCACGATATTCTGACATTTTTTGTTGTTGAGTCAAGAAATTGGCGAACAGATATGAAGAAGTAGTTCCCTGGAATATGATCGAGTTATTCATAAGCGCAGATGTTTACAATTATGTGTTCCAAGTGACAGAAGCATCTGTGTGTTTGCTCATTCATTCATTCATTCTATGTTTGAAATATATTGCAGCAGTATACTCGAACTGGCTCACACAGGCTTGTGAGAACCATTTTGGGGTATCTCTTTTCATCTGTGAGTTCAATGATATCACATTGGTAGCTTGAAATTGGCTGTGTTGAGACTATTTATGCCATGGAAACCAGCAAATGCTATAAATCAAGGCTTCCCCCCACCCAGAGTCATTTGTTAAACATCCTCCAGCATACCAATGGATAAGTGGGGCCCTTCAAAGAGTAAGGCGCAGAGCAGAGGTCCTTCCTGTCCACGTGTTAAGGGCAGTATTGGCCTTATCAGGTCTGGCTACATAAGAAAATTGAAAGGTGCTGTCCCTTATGCAAAATTTTAAAGAATTTGAAAGTGGTGATCGTGGAGCATTTGTGTGCCAGGACCTATGTGACTGCACAGGTCCCATGTCCCTGAAGCCAAGCCCTGGCTTCACCAGTGGAGTTTAAAATTTTGCTTGATTCACAAGCCATCCCAAGAGATTCTGGTTCCTTGGATATAAATGGAGCTTTCCAGCCCTTGCTGACATCCCCTATCTCAGCAGAACCATAGGGGGACAGGGGGTTACTGAGGAATCCAGGAGTTGGCCCCAGGGCTCAGAAAAGTGACAGTGCATTCAGTGCTTCTACAGAGCAAAGCAACCTCTTAGTACCTAGAGGAAGAGGGGAGGGAAGATTTAGGAAGATTTATTAACCTCTCACAGCAAGGAGTCACACGCATTCTAGCCAAATGAAAAAGGAGGCAGCTTAGCCTAGTGGAACAGAGCAGGGCCCAGCAAGGAGACAGATGCCAAATCCTGGCTGTGTGACTTGGGGGAAGTTGTTACACCTCTCTGTGCCTCAGTATCTTCACTTAGAAAACGTCAAGCCTTGCAGATGCTCAATGAAGATCTACCTCTTCCTTTGCAGAAAAGTTGGAGCATTATTTAGTTATCAGTTTAGCTTCTGTTTTTGTTTAATGTCTGCCCTTATTAATTTCTCTTCAGAGAAATTTCAAGACCTTCCAAGAATCCACAGGGTTCACACAGAATGCAAGTTGTCAAAACAAAACCCTTCCTGGCCCTTCGGGGTACATGAGGGAGGGCTGAAGGAGGGTCTCCTGGGTGCCTCACCTTCTGGGCCCTTCAGGCCAGGGCACTATTTAGTATTGTTCGGATGAGATTTCTGAGCTCCTCTTGGGGATATCAGGGAACAGAAGGCCCTGGAGTTCAGGTAAGGGGGAGGGTGGTAAGAATTTGATGCTAAGGAAAATAACTTTTCTCTGGAGGAGAGACATGATAAGATCTGTCTTCAACTGTCTGAAGAGCCATCGTGTGGAAGAAAGCACAAACTTGGTCATTGTGACTCCAGAGGAAAGAATTAGGAGCAGCAGGCAGAAGTTACACATGCTGGTTACAGCTCAATTTCAGAAAGACATTGCTAATGATGTAAGCAGTTCAGTAAATAAAAGCGCTGTTCAGGCAGTGGTAAACTCCCTGGGCAGGTAGTGTTCCAGCAGAGGCCATGTGTCTATCTGCTAGGAAGCTACCAGAAATTTTATTGGCCAGATGGACAGTTGGGATAGACGGTCTCTCTAAAGATCCTTCTAACACCATAGGAGTCTCTAGGAAAGCATGGGACACCATCAAATTTAAGTAGGCTCAGTCTCATAGGGCCTGCATTCACTTTCCAGAATTAAAATATCTGATTACTGCAGTGGCATGCCACTTTGGGATTATGTGACTTTCTGCAAGCTCAAAACATTTTGCACATCTTCTATCATCTAGCATTGTAGGCAAGGTATGATTCTCCACTGATTGTGAAACAAAGGCCTGCAAATGGTGTGACTTCCTGGAGGCCATACTGAATTCCTGGGGGAATTCAAAGCAGAACACAGGTTTCCTGACTCACAGCTCAACTCCAGTGACAGCCCACACAATGTAGAACATGCTCCATTGCTCTGGGATAGAAGAGGCTCACTTGACCAATTTGGAAATCCTCTCACTGTGTTGAGATGAGTAGAAAACAGAATGTGAACTTCCCAAGTTCAAAGTCTATTTCCTACCGGGAAAATGAGACATCTGGTTCGTAGTTAAATAAGATGGGTCCTAAGGGGTCTTTGACAATGAATTGCTTTTCGAAATCTGCCTTTTAGTAATTTAAACATACATGCATCAGAAACATATGGATTGAACGTACAAAAAACTGGGGATGCTGTTGGACTGGCAAACAATGAGAGAATCTTAGAAAAATGGGGTAGAAGGAATTTCCAAAAAGTTGACAATCTATCTTCTCCTTTGCCAGGCTATTTTGCATCTGAACAAAAAGTGTGTAGTGAGGGCGATTTTGTTCTCAGCATCTGTTGTGTTGGGTGGCACTTAACACAAAATATACCAGGAATGAGTAGATTTTCATCAAGATAGTTACATTATTCTGAAGAAGAAAGTATCCCATGAACTAACCCTGGCCTGCTGACATGCAACGATGAGGAATGTCAGGAGGCCACATCATTAACTGTGAACCCCATTGCCTTCTGGGAAATGGAGCAAGCTTCCATTGTGCACACTGAGTATTACAATATAGCGCTGGGGTGGTAATGGTGAGTGTGGGAGGTACACAAAACATATGAATGGGAACCCCTCAGCTAAATGACTCGTTAATTGAATTTTCTGGTTAGTCTTCTGTGGGTAATCCATTTTTTGCATTAAAGCAAATGGAAACAAAGATGTGCCTACATCAGAGGCCTTAGAAGGGCTGGTTCAAGTCTCTATGAGTGTGTGCGTGTGTGTGTGTGTGTGTGTGTGTGTGTGTGTGTGTGTTGGTTGATCATTCACCAACGGATATTTATAAACTCAGCCCTTTATTGACCACAAGTTGTCAGTCTTGTAGCCAGGTCGTGAGGCCTAGTGTCAGTTCACTGGAAAAGAGGCTCATGAAGACCCAAATCCAGGCTGCCCCTGGTGGCCCCAGCTGAGCGGAAGTAGGCTTGGGAGAAACCAAATACTTTCTCCTGCATTTCAAAGGGGCAGGAAGCAGACTGGCTTTGAGAATCCAGAAGGACTGAAAGGGATTTCAATAAGAAAAAAAATGATTAAGTATGTAAGGAGTTATAGCTATTTCTGAAAAACAATCAAGCAATTGGGAAGTATGGACCGCAGATTTTAAAAGGCACTGAGAAAAGGTAAAATCTGAAGTAGGACTGTGTTTTTTAATTCAAAGAATATATATAGATTACAGTCTACGAATATATTTTTCTTTCATTTCTATAGCAGAAAACAGGAAAAAATTTAAAAGCTTTAAATGTTTGGGGGAAATTAAAAGTAAATGTTTTTTAAGCATTTATAATGGAATATTATATAGCTATTTCATAAAAGAATGAAATCTTTGTGAAGAATATACAGAAATTCTTTGCAATGTTTTTGTATCTAAGTCTGAAATTGTTTCAAAATACAATTTTTAAAAGAATGATATAAATGTTCACCAAAATACACAAACAAGAGAGTTCATAGCAGTCCCAAACTGAAAACAACCCAAATGTCCATCAACATAAAATGGAAAAATAAAATGTTATATTTTAGGGCCGACCCGGTGGTGCACTTGGTAGAGTGCGGCGCTTGGGAGCATGGCGGCGCTCCCGCCGAGGGTTCGGATCCCATATAGAGACCGGCCTGCTCACTGGTTGAGCGCGGTGCGGGCACGACACCGAGGGTTGCGATCCCGTTGCCGGTCACAAAAAAAGACAAAAAGGAAAAAAAAAAGTCATATTTTAATAAGATGAAATGCCATGCAGCCAGCAGCGAAAAAGAACACAATACAGCTACACACAATGACATGGATGGATTTCGCAGACATGCTGTTGAAAGAAGTAAGACACAAAGATACATACTGTATGATTCCATTTATATGAAGTTCGAAAGGGGGCAGAACGAATGTATGGTGATGAGGTCAGAACAGAGCTGAGCTTTGGGCAGGGCATGTTGATTGGGGTGCAGTGGACTGTGATTTCCTGTAATCATAACAATTCATGGAGCTGTAAGGTGGGTCTGAGTACCTGACATGTAATTGAAATGTAAATTGTAATTCAATAAACAAAAATTTAAACTTAAAAAAATAAAAAGAACAAAGGGTGTGGTATTTGATCTCTCCCTCTCTGGCTCCTCTTCCCCTATTTGCCATTCCTCAGGTCCATCATCTTATTCTTCATCCTTTCCTGTGTTCTGGGTTCCAACAAAAAGAACATTTCTTTATCCCAGTAAAGGGCGTAGAGGGGGCGGTGTACCTGTATGTCTGTTGTACCAGCTGTAAGTTGCTGGAGGACGGGGAGCATATTGTAATCATGTTACCCCCAATATGTGATGGATAACCGGCCCCACATTTTACAGACCTCACTCTGGCCATCCCCTGGCTGTGCCCCTCCTAGAAGCAGGAATCCACTGGACCCAAAGAACATGCCCAACCAGCCAACCAGACTTCATGCCCTTCCATTCCAGTCCATACTCTGGCTACCAAGGGTCTGGGAATTCCCTACCTAAACAGCCTTGTGCCTGCCTCCAGGGCCTGAGCAGGCCTCTATCCCTGATTCATCTTCCCAAGAGTGGAACATACCACCAGTGTACAAACTCTTTGGAGAGGAGGGCCAAGGTGTCCACCCCACATGAGAAATCCCTCAAAGTACAGGATAAAGTTGAGGTGGAAGAGAAAAAGGCTAGGAGGTCCAGCTGGGGGATGGGGGCTTGGGACTGGCCCACCTATGCTGTCATGTTTCAGCACAAAACTCTGAAGAATACAAGAATTTTAAACTTGAACCTGAACTTCCAGATCAAAATGAAGATATGCTTTATTTGTCCAGGTAGGAAGACGGAACACACTTTATTAAACAGTGTTAGCTTAATTTATAACTTGTAAATTTTTAGACATATGGTAGGTGGGACTCCCTTTGTACAGGTGTCCTGGGCCCACAGATATTGCGGACAGGTTTGTCTGACATATAATAACTACTCAATACATAATTTGCTGGATAAATATCTTGGGCTGCTGTTCTCATTTCAGATTTGTATTTCCATCACTAGAAATACAAATGTGATTACATTAATAAGTCCTATCCCCTTATTCCACAGCAATTCCTATCACTAATGTGGCATAGCAAAGATGGCTAAATTTTAATCAACCTAACCTGTGTATTTCCACCAATACCCCCACCCACCCACCCCACAAATCCCCATGATAACAAAAGTTTTGCTTTATTTTCTGTCTTTCACCTTCAGGGATTGTTCTAGCCTGGAACTGGGTTTCTCATTCCTACTTTATGATATTTTATGAAATCAATCAGCACATGTAAAGTCTTGGGATTTTTTTCTTCTTTTACTTGCATCCAAGGGTATTAAACAGGTGGTTTCTGACTGTAGATCTGCTACCTCTGAGCAAGGTAGGCTCTCCTGGGGTCCTGATTGCCACTTCTAGGTGTGGGGCATATGTGGAAAGCCTGCATTTTAATACAGGTTTAGAGGTAGTGAGAGGCATGTATTGGCAGAAAGAAGGGAAGACATTTGCAATAGAGGACTTGAAGTCTGTACAGATTCGGTGGCAGAATTAACAGGTACTGGGTGAATGACAGGAAGCAGAAGAGCCAGATTAAAGCAGAGGGTCTGTGAGGATATCTGACTGGCTCACAGGCATGTCCCCAGCACCTAGCCCATTATTTGGCACATAGTAGGTACACAATAAATACAATTAACAAATGATTCGGTGAGGCGGGGATTGCAGTTGTGAAAAAGAGACCGAGACAAAAAGAGCTGAGGTGTTTGGACTTGGTGCTAGATGCAACAGGGAGCCATTGAAAGTTCTTGAGCAGAAGAGTGACCTGGTAAATGAAATGTTTCAGAAAGATGTATCTGATGTGAAAGAGAGACTAGAGATGAGGAAATCAGTAACAGAAGGTTCTACTGATTCATTCTGCTTTCCCCAGTGTCATGTATCACTCCCGTGTTTTTCATAAAGTGAGATCGCAGTGCTGGAGGAAAAAGGGTGATTGTGAGTTATCATTGTTTCCATGTACTAGATTTTGCATTAGCTCCCCAATGCAGTGCTTGGCTCTGGGGACAAGTGCCAGATGCTACATAACAGGTTTTTTATGACTGAGTGAAACACAGGCTTTGACACTGTGGGGGCCAGGAGTTATTCATCAAAGTAATCAAAGCCATTACATGGAAAGGTGTTTATGGCTCATCACAAGGACATTTTCTCGCCTGCAAGCAGAATCACCAAATGCACTTTAGAACCCAGTGTCTTTTTTATCAACCGTTGGATTTCTGAAGATACGTTCCCACAGGACCAATCTGCAAACACACAACAAATTCCAATAGGAATATTCCATGAATGCCTTAAATTGTCAAGAGCTCCCCACCCAATTTGCCAAGCTAATAGAATTGGCACACATTCCAGTACTTGCACTGGAGCACACACAGTGCTTGATCAAATGAAGGAGATTCAAACAGATGTGTATCCTGGCAGCTCAGCAAAACCTACACATGGCTCAGAACAGAAACGATGCGGCTCTAGGTCTCCCAACCCAGAAAACACATTCATAGTAAGAGCAGCTACGATTTACTGGGCACTTACTATATGCCAAGTCCCATGAGGCACGCTGTACATGTTATCTAATTCCATCTTCACAGCCACCCTGTGAGGTAGGGAGGGGCTTCTATCATCCAATTTTGCAGAAAAGGGGATGAATATGTTGATTAAGTAAATCAGAAAGACTCAGCTAGGATTCAGACCCCAAATCTGACCAACCACCAGAAGGACTGCTGCTTAGCCTCAATTTCCCCATCTATAAAATGGGGATAACAACGGTACCTACCTCACTGAATTGTAGGAAAGATCGGATTAGCAGACTGCCTGGCACCATGAAAGCACGCAATAAATGGTAGCTATCAATAGTGTTATTTTGGGCCGGCCCGGTGGCGCACTGGATAGTGCGCCGCTTGGGAAGCGCGGCGGCGCTCCCGCCCGAGGGTTCGGA
>NW_007728438.1:189350-240941 GCF_000696425.1 Galeopterus variegatus | reverse complement strand
GGAAGCGCAGCGGCGTTCCCGCCCAAGGGTTCGGATCCCACATACAGACCGGTTCCCGCTCACTGGCTGAGCGAGGTGCGGGGGCAACACCGAGGGTTGCAGTCCCGTTGCCGGTCCCCGGTCCGGTACGGGGGCAACACTGAGGGTTGTGATCCGTTGCCGGACACGGAAAAAGACAAAAGACAAAAAAAAAAAAAAATAGTGTTATTTTTTCTGGCTTTATTGAGGTATAATGGGCAAATGTTTTGATATACGTACACATTGGAAATGATCATAACATATCCATTGCCATTTTCTTTCTTTTTTGTGTGTACCCTCTTAGCAAATTTCAAGTGTACAACACAGTATTATTAAATGTTGTACATCAGATTTCTACAATTTACTCATTTTACATAACTGTTGAACAAAAACTCCCCATTTCCCCTCTCCCCCACCCCCCGGCAACCACTATTGTATTTTCTGCCTCTGTGGTTTGACTATTATAGATTCTGCATATAAGTGAGATCATGCAGTATTTGTCTTTAGGTGTCTGGCTTATTTCAATTAGCATAATGCCTTCCAGGTTCATTCATGGCAGAATTTCCTTCTTTTTTAAGGCTGAGTAATATTCTGTTATACACACACCCCACATTTTCTTTATCCATTCATCCATTGACCAAACTCTTCACCATTAGGCCAATGGTTTCCACCTTCAGTAGTCATCAAAAGATCCTGGCTCCCTCACTCGATTGGGTGCTTACAAACCAACAGGCAGAAATACTAACAGTGCTAATACAGATGAAGCACCTCCACTCTGTGAACTTTATCTATCCTAGGCACCATCCTGAGGACTTGGATTTCCAAAAGTATCTCCCAGAGAAAAGAACAAGAAAGAACAAGGAAGAAAACTACAGGAATGGTTTGAGTTAACACAAGAACAAAAGCAAAAATCCCGTCCATTCTCAGTATGCTGTTGTAATTAAAAGCAAAGATCCAGCACAGTCCAAGAGACTAGATTGCAGTGCTCTGTGTGGAAAAACAGCCAGAGCTGAGCTCATCAGTCACAGCCACCACACCCACCGAGCTTGGAAGCCCACAGGAGAAACAACTTCATCAAGCCAACCAAAGCCATTTGACCTAGGTGTCTTGGCCTTTGCAGGTATTTTTCTGCCTGAGCTTGAAAAATATGCCCTAGCCACCTCTGCCTTCAAAGCTTGCCCAAGTTGGAAAAGGCCATCCATCACGCTATGGCTATTTGGAATCATTTGCATAAACTAGAAGCACATTGGGATTGAGACCAATTGCTTCCTTTGGCCCAGGTTCTCTGAAAAATCAAGGATGCTATTGTTTTACGAACTAGAATTCACTTATTGCATGGAATGCATAAACACATCGGATTTTAGAAAATGGAAGTGTTTTAAAAGTTATGGCAGCTCCACACCACGGATCATGGATCATAATGGCAGAGAGGATGGGGCTGGCTAGCATGACTGCTTTAGCATACATTTTTCTCAGGAGTGAGCATCTCAAAAGGGTTGGCATTTTGCTCACCTGTTCTTTACTTCTTCCTCTGCCTCTGTGTCTATTTCAAGGCCCAACCTGAGACTCTGCTTCCAGGAAGCTTCCCCTGACCAACTGCTATGGGCTTCCTTATTTGAACAACTCATCTAGCATGTCATCATTCTCTACATTGTGCTGTTTTTCTTACAGTTGTCTAGGGCTGATATTAACACTAATCACTATTTTCTTAACTGTTAATTAATGTATGTCTTCTCATCCCCTTTAGTCCTTAAAGACTGCGATTGCATAATTTTAAAAACATTATGATTTGTCCCAATATTTCCAAAAAAAGCTTCAAGATGGCTGGGTGCACCGTTTTAGAATTATTTGTATCTTTCACAGAATTTAGCACAGTTATGCCTCAAGAAAATCAGTCATAAATGCTTGTTGAGTGGAGGGATGAATAAAGGAATGAGTCATTGGCCCATAAAAATTCAATACATGGATTTGGCTCATTAGCCTTACACTGAGAGCCAAAGGAAGGCTTCCTCTCTCCCCTGAGTATTCTAGGCTAAACACATATAGCATAGTTAGGCATGACCCAAAGGTCCACAGCACAGGAGCAGAATCCAAGGGACTGGAGAATCCAAGAAGACTCATCAGACTTTACAATTAGCCTTTTTCTCCATGTCTGTCAATATTTAGGACTTTCAAATAAACATACAGGTATTGATAGCTGTGTGTCCCTTTAAGCAGACACCTGCATTTACAAAATTAATAAAGCCTCCTTGCTATTCCACTAACACATTAAGAACTCTCCTGCCTCAGGGTCATTGGACTTGCTATGCCCCTTGCCTGGAAAACTCTTCAAATATCCCCATGACTCACTCTCACTTTCTTGTGCATTTAGGTCTCTGCTCAAATGACCTTCCCTGACCACTCAATGCCCCACTCCCAAAACTCCCCATCCACCCACCCCACTTGAGTTCTTCCTTAGAACTTGTTGCTGCTTGACTTAATGTATATTTATTGGTTTGTTTATTGACTCCCTCTTCTAGAATGTAAACTCCATGTGGTGGATGGTGGTACTGAGATAGGAGGTGCTCAGTTTCCCTAGGTTTGGGTTTCAGGCCACTTCCCTGGGTTCCAAACGACTCCCCTAGGACTCAAGCCCCTCCTCTGAGTCCTGAGCTACTGTTGCTTGTTGCATGTATTTTCAGCACCAATACAGGGTGATTGAGACTGCAGGAGGCAGACTTATGTCATTTCAGTGGTCAAGCATGCTCAGTAGAAAGGAGTTTATCCTTGAATGACCTTCCACTGGAGGTGCTAAAGAGTACTGAATACATTTAAATTAATTTTCAGTGTATATGTTGGAATTTGACCAATGAGCATGCTCCAAAGAAGCAAACAGCGCATGTGCAAGGCTAAGTGACATAATCAGTTACGTAACCAGAGACCACCCCCTTAGTTAAATATTCATTAGAGAACATGAATAGGTATAGAACAGCAAACTATAAAAGTTGGAATCCAGGGAGAAGACATGGCTGCTGCTCACTCTCGAGCCAGCCCGCACTTTGTCTGTGAAGTGTGTATTTCTTTCTCTTTGCATTAAACCTGTTTTTGCTTTCTACTCTGACTGTGCTGAATCAAGACCTGGTAGAGGACAGGTCGAGGTCTGGCATCTGACCTTCCCAGACCCTCTCTTCTGGTATCAGCAGGGCTGATCTTTCCAACTCCAGCTATCCAAGAGAGTGATTTCTTAACTCCAAATCTAGATTCCCTCTCCATTACCTACTAGGCTAAAATAAGCCCCTTTCCTCTCCTTGTGCTCTGTCCATTTCCACCCCGCCCCATGCCTCGGCACCTCTTCGATATATTGTTATGGTTATTCTGGAAGTTACAAGGTGAATATCTGAATGTATCAGCCTGATTATACCCCAGGGACCATAGCCCCCCACATATGCACTGGCAGCAGAGGGAGCTATATGAGGAGAGGACCATTATGAAATTAAACAATAGAAGAGGCCTGGGAAACATGCAAGTTCTGGGGTAGAATTCACTAGCCAGAGTTCTCAACATGTAGTCCATGGATCACCAGCCTCAGAATTGCCTAGGGAGCTTGTTAAAAATACAGAACCTCAGGCCCCCAACCCAGACCTACTGAATCTGCACTTCCACAAGCTCCCTGGGTGATTCCACTGAAGTTAAAGTCTTAGCTGCTTAAAGCAGTGGCTCCCGGCTTTGGCTACACATCACAATCACATAGAGAGCTTCGAAAAAATACTAGCTCCTGAGTCCCACCCTTAGCAATTGTGATTCAATTGGTCCAGGGCAGGCCTGGACTTTCCAGAATTTTAAAAGCTTCTCAGGTGATCTTAATGTACAGCCATAGTTGTGAGCCACTGGCTTAGAGCAAACCCACCCGGCCCCCTAGATAAGAACACCTCCATCCAAGGTTTTGTTTTAAATATATATTTAAAATTTCTACTGGACCTAAAGTATAAAGCAATATCTTCTGGGCAGATTCGGGATTCCATTGGGGGTGACCATGGGCTCCCTCAGGAGAGATCTGGGGCGGGCTGACTAGTACAATGGGAAAAATAATCATGTCTCATCACTCAGTTGCCCAATGACCCTCAAAGATCAGGGCCACGGCTACATCCTGGCATGGATGACCAGGGATTGCCCACCCTTAGCACTGTGGCATTTGTACCACTCAAGTTTTATCCTCTCTATTGGGCTTCTTTGAGGCTCTCTTGAGATCTGGTGATCAGTGTAAAGGTGAAGACCCAAAGACCTGACTTTTCTTATTCTATTCACTGCCCTCCCCCAACCAAGATTTACCTGGAGAAGCCCCAAAGTTCTTATAAAAGGTTACAGATCCACTTATGTGTCTCACCTGTGATAGATGAATAGCCATCTATCTTTTTGTGACTGGAGTTGCTGCTTATCAACACAGTAGGTAACCGATGTTATCTGATGCTCACAGAAATTAATACCAGGGCACCGGCTTTTGCAAGAAGAAAGTATCCATGAATTCGACTGGCATAGAGACAGCAGAAACAGTGTCCCCTCACCAGGGGCTGAACAGGCTTTTAAGGGGTATTTAGGATCCCTGATTGGCTAAATCCAAGTCAGGCCAGATGACGTGGCAAAGGGGGATAGGCTGATAAAGTCAGGAGCTCATTGGCCAATTCTGAATCCAGTCCTCTGATTGGTCTAATCAGGATATGGCATCTTGGTAGAGAATTTTCAGGTTCCTGGGGTCATCTGGAGGGCAAAGTCGTCTTTCGGTGCATGTTCAGTTTACACCCTAGACGATAACTTTGAAATAACCTGACATAGGAAAATAAAACCTGTTTCAGCTAGTTTTAGATGGTTACAATGATTGTATAAATGACCTCTCATCCAAGTCACAAAATATGTTTGCCAAAATGATTTCTTCTAAAATTGTAAAAGTGGAAATAGAGTGCACAGAGAGAAATTGAGTTTGCTCAAAGGGGCTATGAATGCACCATTAAGAAAGCCTCGAAAAGAGATTAGCGATCCATCTGGTGTGTTTGCACATCATTTAGTGCCATTTTGGGGCATTTCTGAAGTAATGACAGTCACGGTGGGGAGGAGGAGGAGTAGGTTTTACTGGCCATTAAGACGATATACCAAGTGGCTGTGGTTATCAGGGCATGCAACCGGGCAGCGCTCCACCAGCTCTGACCTCAGCTCAGTGAGAATTACAAAAGCCCCAACGTTTAATAAAAATCAATGCTTGGATTCCAATGCCAGGGGATTCGTTAAAGCATTGTCATAAGCTTCAGGCCAAGTTCTCTGAACAAAACAATTCTCTCTCTCTCTCTCTCTCACTCACACACACACAAACACCACCCCTCACAAAGAAAACTGACAAATGGATGAAACTATACCTTTGATCCATCATTTTCTAAGCTAATCCTGGAAAGATCTTGGCTAAACATGGGACACCTTAGTTAAGTTATCACTGAAAAAAGTCCCACTCTTTAGCAGTCTTAAAACAAAGATATAAATATAATCAGAACATTGTATACAAATCATGTTATAACATAGTCAGTTACATTTTATGTAAAATAATTCTTTAGTAGGCCGTATATTTTTTTTCTATGGCATTCTCTTTCACTGTTGCTAGAAAATGATATTCCCTGCAGTATATTTATATGTAGTAAGACTACTACTCTTTCATCCACCTCATCATGAAAGTTAGGAAGTTTGTGTAGCCCCTATGCTCACCTTGTCCCAGAAGGTGAAAGCGTGGCCTCTGGGGCTATTTTCCACAAGGACAGAAGATGGTCAAAGATCATTCTGAATAGATCAAAGCGAGTGTTCATGATGAAAATGCATATTTCCTGGCAGAAAGACACTTTGCATGAAACAAGGAGATAAGGCTCCAGGGGTCTGCCACACCACTGAAAAATGTGCAGTGTGCTAGGTTAGTTCTTAATCCAGAGCTCATCTGCCTTATATTCTCTTTTGCTTGGAATTAAAAAGGCCTCATCAGGTTTGAGAGCGTCTCCACAACACTATATTTCTTCCATGAGGGAAGGGAGTTTTGTCTGTTTGTTCACTGGTGTATCTCCATTGTACAGATAAGTGTCTGACGCATAATAAGCACCCAGTACATATTTTCTATTCTTATTGTTGTTAACTGAAAATCGATCTGAGTTTAAAATCCAGGTGACTGCTGTAAGCATGTGCTTAGCTGTTCCTAAAGCTAACAGAGAAAGGAACAAGACCCTTGTAACCTGACCCTGTGTCCCCTGGCCTTGCTCCCACTTTTCTACCCCTGCTACAAATCCAAGTTGTGTGGTCATATAGGTTGTGAGTCAGAGCTCCATATCACAGTCCTGAGCTGGTCACCATGACCAGGTGGGATGGAGGGGGAGGCACTGTCTAGGACAGGACAGTTGCTGAGAGAGCAGATGGGGAGAAAGGACAGTCTGCATCCCAGAGGTACTCACAGCCTTGGTAGGCACCGTGCTTCTAGCTTTATAGAAGGGCGACCCAAATGGGCTGATGCACACCAGCAGAGGCTTGTGCCCCCTCCCTGGCCACCAAGACAAGAGCTTCTCGATTCCCAGAGCCATGGAATAATGCAGAAATTCTACAAAGGATCCACATGGCATGGAGTATCAGAGTCAAAATAATTGGGGTATAGAGTTGAATATCAGTATATATATATACAATGTGTGATGATCAAATCAGGGTAATTACATGTTCATCATTACACAACTTCATCATTTTTTGTGATGTGGACCTTCGATCTTCTCTCTTCTAGCCATTTGATAACATGCAGTAAATTAATGTTAATCATAAATGCCTAGCTTGACTGTAAACCAGCAGGACTTGCTTTTCCTATCTAGCTGTCTCGTGTCTATTAGCCAGCCTCTCACTGTCCCCTCCCCTCTTTCCCACCTCTAGTAACCACAGTTCTGCTTTCTCCTTCTGAAAGTTCGACTTTCCTTTGTTTCTTTCTGTCTCTCTTTCTTTCTTTCTCTTTCCTTCTTTCTTTCCTTCCTTTCTTCTTTTCCTTTCTTTTTAGCTCCCACTTATGAGTGAGAACATGTCTTATTTCTCTTTCTATGCCCATCTTATTTCACTGAACATAATTTTCTCCAAGCTCATCCATGTTGTTGCAAATGGCAGAATTTCATTCTTTTTTATGGCTGAGTAGTGTTCCATGGTGTATAGATACCACAGTTTCTTTATCCAGTCGTCCATTGACAGACATTTAGGTTGGTTCCATATCTTAGCTGTTGTAAATAGAGCTGTAATAAACATGGGGTGCAGGTATCCCTTTGACATGATAATTTCCATTCCTTTGGGTATATACCCAGTAGTGGGATTGCTGGGAAAAAAATTTTGAATAAATAAGTAATTGTGATCCACCAGAAAGAAGCCAGTTAACAGATTGTTCAAGACATTTTATATAGTTAGTTAATTCTAAATGCTGAAGGAGATTCTCTTCTCAGAATACCGCCTGGCAAGAACAGCCTAATCATTTACTGACCAGAAATGAATTTGACCAGCATAAAAGCATAGGGCTGATTTAGAAAATTATTTCTATAAACTAAAAACTTTATTGTAAAGATAGTGAAACAATAACAAAACAGCAAATTTGGGGGCTGAGAAAGCACTCATAATCCCATGACCTTAAACTTTTTTTTTAATTTTTGCATTTTCCCTGCCTCCTAGACCCTATCTAAACTATATGTCTATTATACATATGGTATTTTAAAAATCATTTATTATGTCTTATTTACACAAGTAGTACATGTTCATAATAGAAAAATTAATACAGATCAGCCAAAAAGAAAAAAAATCAAAACTGTCTAAGATCCTATTGATTAGAGATAACCACTGTTAACATTTTGCTTAACCACTGTTAGCATTTTGGTGCATACTTCCCAACTAAACTATATTACATATATATGTATGTATGTGTGTGTATATATATATTATATGTATATATATATATATAAAGAGAGAGAGAGGGAGAGATTTTATGTACATACACACACAAATGCATACAGACCACAAACATCCTCTTTAAGAAACTGCCTTTTTGGCTTAATGACAGATTATGAACATATTTCCATTTTAATAAATACATCAGAGTAAGATGAGTTCTTATGACCTTTCCCAGCCTTACAACTCTAGAATTATTATTTTATAATCCAATTCTTGGAGAAACTGCATTAAAAATATATTCATGAATCAATTCATGATCCATTTCCCATTGTGTACCCTGCACTGGGCTAGACATCGTGGGGAGGTACATACGTATCTACCATTTATTAAACCAGCTTGTTATATACCACACATTGTGCCTGGTACATTGCAAATGTCCTCTCATGACAACCCTGTGAAATAGGTACCATCGTTCCTGTTAGATGAAGAAACTGACGGAGACACAGAGAGATATTCAAACCATTCCCACGGCTAGAAAGTGGAGGGGCTCCCAGTTGAAGATACATCCGTCTGACTTTAAAGCCCACCCTTGTTTTCTGAGGGACTAGTTTGGGAGTTTAGCTGTGGCAGTTGTGATATGATTAGAGAATCGACTGGAGCAGAGTGGGTGGGGACAGCAAGATCAATAAAGAAAGAGTGTCAACTTGTATGATATAAATAAGTCCCATTGGGCTACGAGAAATTTGGGAGATCCCTATCAGCTGGAGTAGTCACAGAAAGCTTCACAGCAAGATGGAATCAGAGATGGATCTTGAAAGATAAGCAAGATAAGTCCATGTGGGGTGGGGGAGCAGCAAGGGCAGAGACTTGGTGGGGGGAATTTAACATTGAATGGGTGTCGCCTGGTAAGGAGACTAGTCTTATGAGAGGGAAGGGTTTTGCCTGGCAAGGGATGTGGCTGAATGACAACTGCCTGCATGTATGTTCCTGCACAGTGTCAATGAGAGCCATTCGTACTCTGACAATACTTGGGAAGACAAGATATGTAGAACATTCTGTTTCCATATGGTTAGTTAGTTATAAATTCCAGAACTTGGAAACCTTGCAACCTTTGGAAAGAACCAGACTACATATTAAGGGATTAAAGTTTGAAATGTCATTTTCCATTTCTGTCCAAGTGAGGTTGAGACATTTTTGATGAAAAAAATAAGTAAATAAGTTTTCCATGACTAGTTTCTTGCACAGTACCTGAGTGATTTGGATCACTGGTTGACTTGATGGTAGCCGCTAAATGCTGAGGCAGAAATCATCTTGAGTCATGGGGATTTTGAACATCAAAGACAGACACTGATGCTGAGTGACAGAACTTGGGTTTCAGAGTTCAGCATAATGCTGAAATCTCTTCTGATCAGCTTTGATAACTCCATCTCTTTAAAAAGCAGTCTTCCTCTCTACTTCCATCTATCATTTGTGTCTGACCCATCCCAAAGAGTGACTTATTTTTGCACATCCTATTTGATGGACTATACACTTTCTAAAATTAGGCTGCATCTTTGGATACAAACCAATTTCCTGAATTCTGTGTGCAGGTACAGACTGTCTCAGTGCATTTTTATCTAGATGACACCAAAAAGACTGTTTTGTCTGCATTTTTTTTTTTTTTACTTTTCAACCAATTATTTTGATGACAAATAGATCCAATCTGAAGATAAGCAAGAATGCTAATATTGTTCCACTTCAACTACCCAACAGTGGCAAACAGTTCAAAGGTTATCATTAAGAGATTGGGTTTGGTTTTAAAGTTTGCTTTTGAAACCACAGCAAACACGGTATTGCACCAGGCCCCATCTGTAATGTTTGGCTTGGATGCAGGTGAGAGGCTCGTGGGAAAGCAGAGTGCAACAGAGTCTTCAAAGAAGACTTTGAAAATTGGCACTTGTCCACTTTGCTTTTAGCATCCAACTTCTGTTGCTGATCAGAGCTGGCACTTATTCATAGAAGGGAAGATAGAAAGAATGTGAACCCTTGGGATTGCTAAGAAGGGTGGAGGGATTGGTTTGAAAGATTCACAAGGTAACCCAAGTTGAGGATTACTTTGGCCAAGTGGCTTGGACTGCTATTAATCCTTGCTGTCTTCAGATGTGCGGTAGTGAGTCATCTGTTGGAATATGATTTATTTTGTAGAAATGGACAGCACAAAGATTCCACCCAGATCTCAAATAACATGCTGGCCCTGGAGCTCAATATGCTCTATCTGTAATAATTCTTAGCTACAGAGCATTCTACCTAGTTTGAATAATTATTTAGCTCAGTTCTTGAGGAAGAATGGAAGTGCCACCATCCAAAGGTCAGTTTTAAAGACCATATACCAACTGTCCCCAACCCAAATCTTTCTGTTTCATACAAGCAATACTCTGAGAAGTTGGCTTTTCTTATCAACTCAATTAGTGTGTTCCTATAATCTAGGAATTAGAAGACCTGAAATTGAGTTCTGACCTTCATTAGCTGTTTGACCCTAACTGAGCAAGTTATTTCAATTCTCTAGGCCCCATGTTCTCACTCATAAGTGGGAGCTAAGAGAGAAAGAAGGAAGGAAAGAAAGACCACAGTGGTGCGTTGGACTTGCAGAGGTAGAGCTAGGGTGTCACCTAGGGTGACAGGGTGGTGTGGGAGCAGGGAGGGGGATTAATTGGGTGGGGGACACGGGGAATAATGGCAATTTGTGGTAATGGGCATTCTTGATAGTACTGATTTGGCCATCACATCTTGGGCACAAGTGGTGACGGTCAGCTTTGTATCCCATGAATATGCATAACCAATTTTTAAAAAGGGTAAAACAATAAAGAGACTTTTTACTTTCGGAATTTCCAAATGCCCACCCGGGCAGATGGGGCCCAGCTGTGAGTGACAATGGGATGCTTGAAGCATTGCCAAAAGCCTACCACCCAGATGTTCTGTGCATCTCTCTCACATTTAGAAAACTCCTAAACTTTCTGGAAACTACCTAAGACACTTTAAAATGTTATTTATTCAAGGCAGTGGCAGGAGACAAGCTCAAATCAAAGGGAGAAGTATGCCTTTTGTGCTGGCGGTCTAGAGCAGGGGTTGGCAACTTCTCTGAAGACAGAGTCAGACATAACAAATTCTTGTTCTGTGTACATAGGGGTGAAGGGAACAGAGAGAGCACAGGTCTGGAAGTAGACAAGGGTGCCTTAGGATGGGCCTCATCTTATCTCACATGCATTACCATTGTAAGATCCATTTGCACTAAGAAGCACTTCTTTCTTTTCAAATGTAATCAATCTCTGGAAGAATAGGGTCTATCAGCCTCTTACACCTTAGTATAAATGTCTTTAGTTAATCCTCAGTCATGTTCTTTTATCTGAGATCTATTACAATGTGAGAATGAAACTTTTGATTGAGAAGTACTTACTTTTAGAGTTTAGTGTATTTGAGGGAAGGGCAGCTCTGAGTGGATAGTCACAGTTTTTTTTGGTGCCATCTAGATAATAATAATAAATGTCATCAGACATTTTTCTTGGATGAGATTAAAAAAGACCACCAGGAAGCAGGATCAAAGTACAGAAATGGAGGACAAAGAAAACACTCGAAGACCCAGCATAGGTTGTCAGCTCTCCTTACAAGCCAGTGGAAATCATGAAAGCCTGATCTTTGGGTATGTAAGCTGTGGGTGGCCCATGTTTAATCTAGAGAAATGATGGTGGGACTGCAGATTGATTTGACTTCAAGAAAAATGGAGTGGAAGGAGAGGAAGAGACACTATGCACATGATGGCACCCAGTCACAAGGGTCCCAGAACATCTTTGATTTAGCCTGAGTCCCAGGCACAGCACAGGATTGGGGCGGTTTGGCCTTGAGTTCACTGAGCCATGGCTAACAGACCATCAGTGAGGCAGAACAGCTCACCAGGGAAAATAAAGGCTCTAGGGGAACATAGATCTTTCTTTTTAAGTAAGTAGGAGCCCCAACAGATGGACATGGTTTTGAGCAAATTCCATAGGCCAAAATCCACATATGAGCATCAAGAAAAGAAGATGGTGTAGTGGATGGTGGAGGGATATATGGGTCCATAGATATATGACAAGACAAATACAGTCAAACGTTGGTGGTAAAACCTAAGTGATAGGTATATGGATGGTCACTGTAAAAATATTTCAAGTTTTCTATATGTTTAAAATTTTTCATCATACAATGTTGGGGTGATAAAGGAGAATCTCCCTTAGGGAAAAAAAAATCCACATCTGCAAAATTGGACATTTAGGACATGGTAATTTGTATAGAAAAGGATTTTCCTGATTAATTTTTAAACAATCCATCACTTCTGAGAAGCACAGTACGCTAATGAAGTGGATGTCATCCTTGCTGAATTTGTATTGGCAGACTCTTCATTTCCAGGGAGAAAGGGAATATGAAAAATATAGAGACGTCCAAAATTTCAGTGAAAATGTAACCATGTTATAATGGTCTTCAACATAACATCCCCCAAAAACCTCAAAAAGAAACTATTCCCTCAATTTAAAATTCTGCTTCAATTCTGCTTAAACACGTGTGTGCATATGTGTGTGTTTTAAATTCTGATCTGTGGAAATTAACGTGATTTCTTTAACAAAAATTGGACTGTTACAAATCTGTGAGTTAAAGTGGGTTGAACAGACATCTTGTGTGCAGAATTTCCTTTAAGAAGGAACAATAGTGAAAAAGCAAAAACAAAGCCACAAAATATTAGGTGAGGAGACACCTTCTAAATATGGGGTGAGAGGGTGGTCATTTAGGTTCACGTTGCTGGAATCAGTCTACAGAATTGGGCTGTCTTGTTCTGGCTGCTTTGGCTGAAAGCGAGAAAACAAGAGAAGTGCAGTCCAGGGTCTCCTTGTCCTGCTTGGAATAATGATACTGCAGTATGGCGGGGCCTGCGAAGTACCCGCCCATTTGGTCCACTCCTCCAAACAATCCTGAGAGGTTGGGTGGCCGTTATGATTACCAATTCATGAATCCAGACACAGAGGCTCGGGGAGAGTCAGAGAGATCACACAGCCAGTAAAGGGCAGGGCTGAGTCACAAATTCACTCTGCCTGGCATCTGATCACTGTCTCCCTGAAGACTGGATCTGAGTGACTTGGTGACTTACTTCAGGTCCTCTGACTAGGGGTGAGATTTTGAAATATTCCAGCATAGGTTTCAGCTGTGCTAAGACAGTGTTCATTACCATGGCTGAAGCCTTTCAGAGTACTAGCTTTTCTGCCTGACTCTTATTCTTACAAACTACACTTGGAAGGAGCATCCCTCCATTGCTGTAAGTGACCACAACCTTTACCTGTGCCTTTACTATTGGTGCTATGGCAGGGGCAGCGCCATGGTATCACTAAGGGGCTGGGAACTTTGTGTGTTTTAGGACTTTACCAGAAGGCCAGAAGAGGCCCTTAAGGGAGCCTTGTTCTAATAATGAATACCTGGTGGGCCAAGAATGTCTTTGTGCTTTCGAGCTTTGCTTTACCCTGCAGTTTGCTAAGCAAAGGCGAGGTTACAGTATGGTCAGAAGTGATCTAGTCATTGACCTATAGCTAGGACACCTGCTCCCGAGGTGTTCACACTTGGTGCTATGGGCAAGATGCTCACACCTCTTTCCAGCCCTGAACATAGATAGCGAAATGAACATGCTGGGAATGTCAATAGGGCAGGGAAAATCCTGCCTTTCAATCCAAAGGGATGTCTGCAGAAGAGTGATCAGAGTCTGCTTTACCCTGCCCCGTCCCCCTCCCACCCCCTTGGCTGATTTCATAAAAGAAAAGAGGGAGGGGGAAAAGTCTGTTAGGATTTCTCAAATGAAAAACATGTCCACACTGACAGAAATAGACTGTTTTCCATTAAGGAATCTGGTCATGGTAACAATTATATTTTTGAATTTATCATCATGTTTATAAAATGATACTCCAGGAAAGATTGTAAGGAAACATTTTGCGAACTAATTCCTCCAGCCTGGTTCTCTTTGTGGATGCCTCAAGAAGCAAATGAGCCATATTGCTGATGCTTTTTGTTGAACTTTGACAGGGAGATTTTATCATTGCTGCAAAAGGGAGGAGAGGATCATCCTCTATTTTCCAATTTGTGATATTAGTGTTTTCTATTTATTAAGTTCCCCATGCCACCTAGTGTTTATTTGAAGAAATACCAGATTCTTAGGAAGTCCCCCCTCCTCTGATCCTGTGAAGAACATCAAGTTCGTGCAGTAACTCAGACATGCTCTGTGTGACATCCCGAGTGGATAAAAAGTTTGCAATAATCTTTATTCCTTCACAATAAAAAACTAACACATATGCTAAATTTTTCTCTCCGAAGAAAACATTGGCTTTTTTCTTCTATAGGATACTCTGGCAACAAAGAATTCTGGAATGGTCATGGTAGAAGGGGATTTCTACACTCCAACCTGCTGCTGTGCCAGGAAACCCTGGTCTACAGTGCAGTGTTTCCCAAGAACCTCCTGGGAACGTCAACTTTGCTCTTTATTTTTTTCTTCTTTTAAAGTTATCTAAAATACATGGCCAGAAAGCCAGGAGGGGACTGAAAACCATTCGGGATCTTTGTTTACCTCTGTGTAGCTACAGCGTGTGCTAAGAAGCAGTAGGCAGAGAAAGCCCAAGAAAGAAAGGGCCTGCTTTATCTCTGGCAGACGCTGGCCCAGCAGCAGCGCCAGGTCTTGCAGCTCACAGACTTCTAGCTGGAAGGGCTTGATTGAATCTCTCCTCCTCCTTCCTATCCGCCTCCGAAAGCAACAAACTCTAACAAACAATGCCCATGACATTAGCAACAACAGTGCTGTCCTTTTCAAAATCTGTCTTCTCTCATTTGCCTTCAGCAATTTCTAAGGCCTTCTCAATGCTACCAAAAGCTGTGAGGACTGCAGAGGGCGTGGGGGTGGGGAAGAGAGCCACAGGAACGAAGTCCAGATTTCCAAAGGGACCCTGGCAATCCTGCAGTGGCCCTTCTCGGGGTTTACAGAAAGTAGTGGTTGTCATAATTCTGGCAAACACATGCCCTGTATTTTATACAACAGTCTCAATTTCAAATAGTTTCCCTTGTCATTCATGGAAGCACATTCAGCCTGATCATATTATGGGTCCTGATATTTTTGCTTTTGAGGGGTGCTTGGAAAATATGCTTACCATATCAGTAGGGCCAACGTCTCAAAGGAAGCCCTGTTTCTGCCACCCTTTGGTAAATTTACCCACTTACTGTTGTCACTTCCCACAGGGCCTGAAGGGCCACAGGTTGCTGATACGGTCAGAGCTTGGGAAGTCTGCTAGAGGCATGAAAAGTTGGCAACCTTGATCCACACATTTGGGGTCTATAAAGCACATTCACTTCGAGCTGGTAAACATAAAGTGGATCTTAATATGTCTTTTTTTGTTTCTATGTATGCTGATCTGGGCGATCCACAAATCTTACTGCAACAGACAGCATACCATTAGCATGACTTTATTGAGACAGGGAGCCAGTCGTCAGAAGTGTCTCCACACAAGGCCCCAGAGGATATTACCAGGAGGTGAGAGCTACATTTGACAAACTCCACAGGCTCTGGATTGCTTCTCAGTTCTGCAGAAAAAGGCCAATATTCCTGCTGGCCACACCACATACTTGATGTCCTTAACTGGAATTCTGTTACTGTAACATGGAATCCCTGCATCCTACCTAACCCTCAGTTTTGTTAGAGGCAGGCACTAAAAATGGGGGACCTCAGACTAGCTGGAGGGGAAGTAGTGCTGGCAAATGTAGGAGAAAAAGAGAAGAAGAGGAAGAAGGGAGGAGGGAGCCAGAAGCAGAGGGGGCAGAGAAAGGGCACCGTGCAGGGCACCAGAGCAAGAGGTCAGATCTGAGAGCAAGCTCCAACCAAAGCCTCAGTGTCAGGCAGCCCCAAGCAAGATGGGGATGGAGACAAGCATCTGCCAGGCCATAGGGTCTTCAAGACACACCCCCAAACCTCCCCAGCACAATCTACAGAAAAAGATAAATAAGTATGCCCTTACTTTAAATATTCTCTTTCTCTCCTTGTGAATCTCTTTCTTGCCCTTTCTCCTGCTCCATCACCCTATTAACATGCCCCCTCCATGTATCTACTCATTTCTTTTTCCTTTCTTTAATCTGGCAGCTCCACATGCAGTTTCTGATCCATGGAGTTTCCAGTAACCACTCCCTTATTGCTCTGGAATCAGGTGTGCCAGGGCCCCTGACCCTCACAGCTGCTTCTTTGGACGACCTACTTCCCTCCCTGTGGCCTCACCTTTCCTGTGGTCACCATGCCCCAGACAGTAGAGCCTCCTCTGAAGAGATCTTGCCCTGGCCAGTACAGATAGCTTCAGCAGGATCCAGTCTTCCGAGTTATGGTGTCGCCTGGGGGGCCTGGGCCTCGTGCTTTGGCAGGAGCAAGTCTTGCAGCTCCACAACCCAGGGCTTTTGGCACCCCCTCCTCAATTTCACGGTGGAGGCTCCGTGGCCTACATGGAATGCAGGTCCCTGCCATTAACTGCCTGCTGTGGACTCAGTGACATCAACATAAAAAGCAGAACATTCCAAGCTGCTATTCTTTTAAAAACAATTACTGCAATGATTGAAAACCTCTAAACAGCTATTTCCCAAACTTCTGCTTCCTGCTCTTAACTTCAGTGGCTGGGGTGGGGAATCTAGATACCTTTAAATTCTCAACTCTACTATGTTGACAAAACGGTTTCATCTAATGCTACCTTAGATTCATCTGGAGAGGAGAGAAATAGCTCCAACTCTGTAGCCATCTCTTATTACTATAGAACATTCAAGGGAAAATTTGTTTGTTGGATGGCCAGTAAGAGGATCCGAACTCTTGACCTTGGTGTATAACATCGCGCTCTAACCAAGTGAGCTAAATGGCCAGCCCCAGGGAAAATTTGTTGAAAGCAGATTTTCACACCATTGGGAGCAAATGAATCCAAAATGAAAAAAACTTGAAATATTCCAAACTTTGACTGCTAGAGTCACTGATATATTCTGCAGGATTTTTCCCTGAATGAAGGTTGTTCCTCTAAAGTCGGGAACAAAGGAAAGGGAGCAGTTAAATGGGAAGCTTGCTTGGGTCCAAGGATCCGGCTGACTGTGCCCCCAAAGCTAAAGGGTAAGGAAGGGCCACTGAATAGGGCCCAGCTCTGGGGCCGTTATTCAGCTGTCCTATTCACTCCCTGTCTCCAGCTGGTGGCAGTGGGGGAAGTCCTCAACAGGTGCACTTTGCAATTGGGGGATAAGGCTCCGACACTTTGATCTTTTCTTCTTGTCTCTTCATATTTAATCTTGTGTTTCTAATTTTCTTCTTCATCACATATTTGACAAACCCAACTACTTCTGAATCTACAGAATCTTATAAATAATGTACTGTGTTTCCTCCTCCAAACCCGAGAGTCTTGGGCCCATTTGACCTCTGTGGTTTGCACGAAATCACCATGGGCCCCATAGGAATATCTACATTTGCAGAAGTGATATAATCATTGACTCTTGTGCTGAAAGGGGCAGTTGAGATCATCTAATCCAGCCTCATCATTTTACAGATGAGGAAACTGTTGCCCAGAGAGGTTAGGAGGCATGTGAAATGTCACAGGCCAAGACCCAAGACTCCCAACTCACAGTCCAGTTATTTAATGGCACTATACTTCAAGGTTAAGTGGTTTGAATTCATGCCTGATTATGGCAAGTGTGGTTAAGGGACCACAGTCATGCAATGTACTTTCGGATGTGTGTATGCGTGTGTGTATGCGTGTGTGTGTGTGTGTGTGTACACACATACCCATCAATATGTAAACTCCTTTTAGGATCAAAAGAGAAAACATCAGAACTGCCTTTCAGGTTAGTGACTCGTGAATACCCAACCAAATTCCCATGGGCACCGTGAGCTGCTTACATAAGACCTCAACAAGTGAAAAGGCTCATCTCTGGCCAAAAGCTGCTACGATCACCCTTCTGGGGATAAAGATACAGGGTATTCTCTGGGCTGGCCACCCAAACCTCATAGCCACTCCTATCTTTGTTGCCTACCCAAAAGGCAGTAGTGCCAGTGTCTCTGACTCTGACATCAACTCTGTCTCCAATGGTTCCCCCATCTTCCTGGCAGAGCTGCTCCTATCTGTCCCACCCCCACCCCAGAGAGGAAGGAGATAGAGACTTAATAGGGGCTTTCTCATTTTTTCATCAGCCTAAGATGAAGAGAGGGAGCTCACACCATGGTCTCCAATGGTGGCCCTGTTCTGGGAATGTCTGATGCCACCCCAGCTCCTCCTCACTTTTCCTTGTGCCCTTTAATTCACCTGTCATTCTCAGTTCAACCTTTCCTGCAGGAACACATCCTATAATTGCCTGTGCCAGGTGGTGCAGAGCAGGTGATTTTATCCACACTAAGCTCATGGCACCTCATTTCTTAAACCCTGCCCTTATGGAGAAGGGCAGCTGCCTGTGAGCTTCAAAGCCTCATGTTACCCAATAGCAAAAAGCCTGGTTTTGAAAGTTTTCTCAAGTGGGCCCCTTCTTGAGTTAGAGCAACATATAATCTCCTGATCTTACCTGCCCCATGACCTATCCTTGGTGGAGGATTAACCCTCTGTAGCCAGCTCTAGTCATACAGAGCTACATACACAATGGAATCATAAACATCTGTTTATACCAGAAATCACCTTGTATTCATTCATTCTGTAAATATTTTATTTACTCATTCACTCATTCATTCAACAAACATTTACATGTCACGTGGATGGCTTCTTGAAGACAGCTCAAATGCTACCATTTCAAAGGGGCCTTCCATGACCACTTAAAGAACCCACCAACGTCTAGGCCTTGCCATCATGTGACCCTTTTATTTCCTTAGAGCATTTATCATAATAATCAGAAATTATCTTATGGATTGAGTTACTGTCTCTCTCCTCTAACTAGAATGTAAGCTCCCTGAGGACAAAGGCCTTGCCTGTCTTGTTCACGGTTCTGTACCAACACCTATGTTTTCCCCACTGATACCTAAAGGTTAGCACAGTGCCTGAAATAGAGAAGGCAATAAATATTTATTGAAGGCCGTGTAGCAGCTTAAAAGAATTGGGAGGGCTCAATACATCCCACCTCAGAAAGCTGTCCAAGCCAGACTGTTGCATAACAAAAGCAGAAAAATCTGTTGGTCTGATACCTTTTAGGGTTTAATAAAACACTCTAAACAAAACTATAGATTTCTGTACATACATATACCTGTGTAAATGCATCAAAAAGATCCAGATAAAGAGGAGGGAACATGTCCAAGCTCATTCTATGAAACGAGCATTACTCTGATACCAAAGCAAGACAAAGATGCAACAAGAAATGAAAACTACAGACCAATATCCCTGATAAATAATGATGAAAAAAGTCATTGATACAATTATGTGTTGCTTGACAACAGGGATATGTTCTGAAAAATGTGTCATTAGGCAATTTAGTCATTGGGCAAATATCACAGAGTGTACTTACACACACCTAGATAGTATAGCCTCCTACACCCCTAGGCTATATGCTATAGTCTATTGCTCCAGCCTCCATTATATATGTGGTCCATCATTGACCAAAATATTGTTATGCAGCACATGAATGTACTAGCAAGTTGAACTCAGCAGCACATTAAAAGGATTATATGCCACGACCAGGTTGGATTTAAACCTGGAATGCAAGGATAGTTCAACATACCATCAGTGTAATATACCATCTTAACAAAATGGAGAACAAAAACAACAAAATCATCTCCATTGATGCAGAAAAAGCACTTGACAAAACTCAGCACTCTTTCATGATAAAAACACTCAATAAACTAGGAAAAGAAGGAAACTGCCTCAACAGAATACAGGCTGTATATGAACAGCCCACAACTAACATCATATTCAATAGTAAAAGACTGAAAGCTTTTTCTCGAAGATCAGGAACAAGACAAAGATGCCCACTCTTGCCACTTCTGTTCAACATAATACAGGAAGTCCTAGCCAGAACACTTAGGCAAGAAAAGGAAATAAAAGGCATCCAAATTGGAAAAGAATAAATAAAATTATCACTTTTTGTAGATGACATGACATGATCTTATATGTAGAAAAACCCTGAAGATTTCACCAAAAAGCTGATAATTTTGATTTCAGCAAAACTGCGAGATACAAAATCAACCTGCAAAAATTAGTTGTTTCTTTTGTAGCACAGGCAACAAAAGCAAGAATAGACAAGTGGAACTCCATTAAACTAAGAAACTTCTGCACGGCAAAGGAAACGGTTAGCAGAGTGAAAAGGCAACCTATGGAACGGGAGAAAATATCTGCGAACCACATATCTGATAAGGGGTTAATCTCCAAAATATACAAGAAACTCCTACAACTCAATAGCAAAAAAATAAATAACTCAATTTAAACATGGGCAAAAGTAGACATTTAAAAAAGAGAGAGAGAGAGAGAGATACGAATGGCCAACAGGAATATAGTGATGCTTTAATCATTAGGCAATGCAAATCAAAATGACAGTGAGCTATCACCTCACATCTGTTAAAATGACCAATATCAAAATAACAGATAAACAAATGTTGGCAAGGATGTGGAGAAAAGAGAACCCTTGTGCACTGTTGGTGGGAATGTAAAATGGCGCAGCTACTAAGAAAACAGAATGGAGGTTCCTCAAAAAATTAAAAATAGCCCAGTCACTGAGCTGCCACCAAGGACTCAGCAGCCCCCCCCCCTTGAGCCTCCTTTCTTCCCAACACCCTGTCCCCCCACCCACCTTATCCCCCTGCCACCTCCTGCAGGCCGTTTCCACCAAGGAAAAGGAATTGTATTGTATGTCCGCTATCCAGAGCCTCCACTTTTTCAACTCCTTTGCTGAAGCGAGTAAGACTGCTGACCTGCTTCCTGCTGGCACTGAGGATGATCTCCACATGAGAATTCAACAGCAGAAAGGCTCTTACCACTGTCCAAGGGATCGCTGATGAGTAAGATAAAAAGAAACTAGTGAAGGCGTTTAAGAAGAAATTTGCCTGCAATGGTACAGTAATTGAGCATCCAGGGGATGGAGAAGTAATGCAGCTACAGGGCGATCGGTGCCAGAACATATGCCAGTTCCTCATACAGACTGGACTGGCTAAAGACATCAGCTAAAGGTGCATGGGTGTTAGGTGCCTGTGGCTCACTGGAGCTTAAGTGAGGATTGCCTTGCAATGAATAGAATTTCCCTTCTGTCCCTTGTCACCAGTTTAAAAACCTCACAGCTTGTATCATGTAACAATCTGGCATCAACTTTTAGCTTGGACTAGTGTAACTCCTTCATGCAATAAACTGAAAAGAGCAAAAAAATAATTAAAAATAGAACTTTCATAGGAACCAGCAATCCCACTACTGAGTATATATCTGAAAGAACTCAAAACAGGATCTCAGAGATATATCTGCACACCCATTGCAGCATTATTCACAATAGCCAAGAGGTGGAAACAACCCAAATGTCCATTGACAAATAAATGGATAAATAAAATGTGGCATATCCATTCAATGGACTATTATTTGGCCATAAAAAAGAAGGAAGTCTTGCAATATGCGACAGCATGGATGAACCTGGAGGACATCAAGCTAAGAGAAATAAGCCTGTCACAGAAAGACAAATAATGTATGATTCTACTTATCTGAAGTATCTAAAATTGTCAAAATCATAGAAACAAAGTAGAAAGGTGGTTGCCAAGGAGTCGGTGGAGGGGGCAGGAGGAATTGGTACTTAATGGGCATAGAGTTTCAGATCTGCAAGATGAAAAAGTTCTAGAGATCTATTGCACAACAATGTGAATATACTTAACACTACTGAACTATGTACTTAAAATGGTTAAGATGATAAATTTAATGTCATGTGTTTGTAACCCCAATTAAAAATAAAATAAAAATTCAAAACAAAACAGAATTTAATGGATATGGAAGGAACAGGAATAGGAGAGTCAAAGAATAGTTTTTTTTCCCTCTTTTTTGACAATGAAACTGTTCTCAAGTATTACTCGTGTAACTGAAATCGTTGTTAAAAGCTTTAGAGAGCAATCAGGAAGGACCCCTTCCCTGGAGGCGTTAACAGTCTAGTGAAGGAGACAGACCTGTGCACAAAGCCCACGCAGGGCTGCGCGGTGGGTGTCTGCTGCGACAGAAGTCTGTGCCAGGTGCGGTGGCCATGGGGGAGGGGCAGCTTGTTCCTCCTGGGCCATGAAGAAAGGACTCATAGGATAGGTGGCCAGTCTAGGCCCTGGAGACCACACCATTCAAAATTTCCACTGATCTCCAGAGGCTCAGCTGCAATATATTCAAAACACACTTAGCTCAAATAATACCATGAAATATGAGGGGACAAGAAGGTTTTTAAAGACCCCTTTGAAAACAGTTGATAAAATAACTAAACTAAATGTCAAGGAATGCTAAAGCCCTAAAGCTAATTATATGCTACACAAAGTGATCTAAAGCAGAGGTGGGGCATGCCAGACCCCACTAGCTTGCTCCAAGGTTGTTTTCTTACAGTCATTAGGTTTAGCCTAACAAAATGACTTCATAGAACTCCTTGGAGGATCCACTGAATGAGTAAGAATGATTTTTAATCAGTATATTATTTTTTTATGTCAGTGTATACATCTGCAGTGCTTGAGGGGGTTAAGACATGTTCTCTTTACGTCTTCCAGGCATTTAGGTTTATACTATTAATTTGCTCAGCAAAACATTTATTTATAGCTGGAGCAAAAGAAACTTTAACTCAACCCTTGTCTGAAATTCAAATGAATGGGGTTTAAATGAGAGGGTCCACCATAGGTCAAGGTATTTGTCTAGTAAACTCTTACATAACCCCCTAAATGGAGGAGAAGTGTTTACAAAGAGTTCCAAAAGCACTTTGCTTTTCTTCAGGGATACCGTTAGTTTTTCTTTTCATCATCGCATTTGCCTTTCCTGTTTTGTGTTTTTAGGTGAAACAAGAAAGCCAGTTTGCTGTCCAGAGTTCCTCATGGGCTAGAATAACAGAAGAAAACAGCCAAGTTACAAGGTGTAACTTTCCCAGGAGACTATATTGCAGCTACCATGGCTCATAGGAAACTTCTGAGCTCTTTGCTTCCTCTGACAGCTTTACAGCTGCCAAGGGAATGCAAGATCCCAGCTGCAGCCCAAGGTCATTTCCAAGAACAAACTGTACAGGGACTCAAGTCAGGGGCGACAGCTCCACTTTAATCTGGAGATCTTCCAACACAAGTGTAGCATCTTCATTCAGGAAGTGTTATAACATTGTGTTTAAAGCATCGTCTATGAAGCCAATCAGTCTGGATTTGAATCTCAGCTGTGCCACTTGCCAGTTGTACAACCTTGGGCAAGTCACTTCTCTGTGCCTCAGTTTTCTCGTCTGTAAAATGGGTATAATGATAGTTGTAAGGATTAAATGAGTTCACATGTGTAAAATGCTTAGGTTAATTGTAAAGCTCTCAGTGTACGTTAACTCTTTATTGGTTCTTCCTTCCCTTGGGTCAGCTTAGCACCTCCAGACCTCCCAGAGGGCTTTGTGGAGCCTTCAATCTTCTGGCATCTATGCAGCCATGGGGACACTTGTCACATGGTATTATTAATCTGTTGCTTTGTTAACCTGTCTGCCTTCCTCGTGAGATTGTGAATATCCTGAAGACAGGACCAAGTCATTCATGGTTATATCCTTAGCACCTAATATAGTCCCTGACCAAAAAAAAAAAAAAAAACAGGAGCTCGGTCAAAGCCTTTGAATTAAACTCTTCTGGCATTTCCTTAATTCTGAGCTCAGCAGTGGCCCAGTCAGAGGCCCCAAATGGCTCATTTCTGAAGTCAATGACCAGGTCTCATTGTCAGAGTCCTCTGTGAGAAGTAGACGAGGATCATGGAGAGTAACATTTGGCCCATAGGATGTCTCCATCAGAGTTTCACCGAGTACCTACAGTAGCAGGAAGAAAGCCTAAATAGTTACAGCTGAGGGGGTACCCATGTTTCTGTAAGGTGCTTAAGAAATGAGTGGTCTAAAGAAGCCTAGGCATGGTGGGGTGAATGATGCTTTCCCCAAAGATGCCCACGTCCTAATCCTCAGAACCTGTTCCTTTGTATGGCAAGAGAGACTTTGCAGATGTGGTTAAGGATCCTGACTTGGAGAGAGTATTCTAGATGACCCAGGTGGGCCCAGTGTCATCACAAAGATCCTTATAAGAGGGATGCGGCTAAAGGTGGCGAAAGGGGATAGAGGATAGGGGACAGGGAGAGGTTGGTTAAGAGGTGCAAAATTCCAGCTAGATAGGAACAATAAGTTCTAGTGGTGTGCAGTAGTGTTAGGCACCTATAGCTAACAGTAATTTATTGTATGTTCTCAGATGGCTGGAAGAGAGGAGCTCAAATGCTCTCGTCACAAAGAAATGATAAAGTTTAAAATGATGAATATGCTAATTGCCCTGATTTAATCATCACACATTGTGTAAATGTTTTGAAATATAACTCTTTATCCCTAAATATGTACAATCAATACTTGCGGATTCAAAAATAAATACATTATTTTTTTAAAAAGGAATTGTAAGCACACATACACAAAAAGAGGGATGCAGGGGATCAGAGTCAGAGGAGATGTGATGATGGAAGCAGAGGTCAGAAGGAGAGCGAGAGAGATTTGAAGATGCTGACTGCTGGCTTTGAAGGTGGAGGAAGGAACCATCCACCGAGGTATGCAGGCTGCCTCTGAGAGCTGGAAAAGGGAAGGAAACAGACTCTCTGTGCAGCTTCCAGAAGGATCACAGCCCTACCAACACATTGTTTTAAGTACTTCTGACCTCTGGAATTGTAAGATCATAAATCTATGTTGTTTCAAGCCACTAACTTTGTGGTAATTTGTTACAGCAGCAATAGGAAACTAATAAAGTAGGTATTGCTCAGGAGTGGGTAGAAATGCCCTCTAACAGGCCTTGCTCATTTCTTTCTGAAAAATAAGTCTATAGATCATTCCCATGACTTTATTCCTCCAAACTGGAATCTCGGCTTGGAGGCGCGTATGTCTGATGTCTCTACTCAGCTTGGAACTCAGAACTATCTTTGAGCATTCCACATGAAGTTGCTTTCCCCAGCCCCTCCTGTACTCTTTCTTTAAAAAAAAATGGCACATCACATCGTTCTCTCATTCTCCTCCTCAAAATCGTTCAACAGTTCCCCATCGCCTACAGGATAAGAATTAGACTCCTCAGCATGCCAGCCAAACACCCGGCCCTAACTGCCTTCCCAGACCCACCTTTCACCGTTTCAAGCCTCCCCACACCTCATGTTCCAGTCCCATGGGGCTTGGTGCTCTTGCCTGATCATGCTCTGTGGGTCAAATGCCCCCCTCGCTGCTTAGGCTGTTTCCAGGGGAGGCTTCCTTCCTCCCTCCCCTTCCCACACTAAGCTGAGGCACTGGATCCCCCAGGGGATAGCCAATGCCTCCCTTCAGCCCTTTTTCCATTTCTGCCTCATTAGATGTTTAAACTTTTGTCTGTCACCCTAGCACATAAACACAGTGAGGGCACGTGGCTCTGTTGCGCAATGGATAGCGCATTGGACTTCTTCTAAACACAATGAGGGCAGGAACAATGTTGTCAATTTCCTGAAGCTCTTGTCTCTTTCACCTCTCACCACCACCATCTCTCTCTCTCTCTCTCTCTCTCTCTCTCTGTCACACATACACACACACACACACACACACACACAGTAGTCACTCAATAAATGCTGAAAGAATGAATGTGTATCGGGGTCAAATGTGATAGATCTTTGAGGGGACCGGTATCCACATTTCACAAAGGCTCTTTCCACTCTGCTAAAAAGAAAAGGTGATATGAGCCAGGATCAGGAGTCGGTGAGGTCTGGGCTCAAATATGTGCTCTGACACATACTAGCTGTGTGACTTTAGGCAAGGTTCTGAACAGCCCTTTGCTGCTGTTTCCTCATCTGTAAAATGGGAATAATAATATACTTTCCTTCATAACTGTGGTGATGTAATGAGATAATATGTTCAAAGCCCCTAGAACAGTCACTGGCACACAGTAAGTACCATATGTCAGTTATTATTATTATATTATCATTATTAACATTATTTTTGCTACATAAGCCTTGCCAGCATGAGCTAGTCCCTTCACCTCCTATTGGCCTTGGTTTTTCACCTCACTATAAAAGCCCATACCCCTCAGCATTGTCTCCAGGGTTATGCTTTATTTAACGATGTAAAAAAAAGTGACTACAGTAGTACCCCTTATCCACAGTGTTGCTTTCTGCAGGTTCAGTTACCCATGGCCAACCTCGGTCTGAAAATATTAAATGGAAAATTCCAGAAATAAACAATTCATATGTTTTAAATTGCACTCGCGAGTAGCATGATGAAATGGCATGCCATCTCACCAGGTCTTGAATCACCCCTTCGTCCAGAGTGTGCATGCTGTATATGTTTCCTGCCCTACCTGCCTGCTAGTCACTTAGTAGCCCTTTTGGTGATCACATCTATTGTCCCAGTGTCGTAGTGCTTATGTTCAAGTGGCCCTTATTTTACTTCATAATGGTCCCAAAGGCAAGAGCAGTGATGCTGGCATATTGTTATAATTGCTCTATTTTATTATTATTGTTGTTAATATCTTACTGTGCCAAATTTATAAATTAAACTTTGCCATAGAATGTATGAATAGGAAAACAGTATATATAGGGTTTGGTATTATCTGCAGTTTCAGGCGTCCACTGGGGGTCTTGGAAAGTATCTCCCTTCTCCCCCCCCCCATAAGGGGTGACGACTGTATTTAAAACTGTTTATCAACTGCAAAGTATTAGGCAGATGTTAGGCTGTCCTAGTCCAGTTCTGATTTTACTTTATCACAGGCCTCCCACAAGCATGCACCCTCCCCCTGTCACCAAAATGGGATCTCCTGAAGGTAATGAGAATAATGATGATGACAATTTCTAAACAAAAATACTAATTTTTTAAATACTAGTAATTTCTAATTTTTTTCCCTACAATGTATATCACAGGGGACTTATAAGATACTCATGTTGTGAGCAGCTCAAGGTTTTGTTGTTATTGTTGTTTTACAATAGATTTGACATCAGACTCAAAAGTGACACAGGGTGGGAACTTTGTCAAGTTCAAGTCATCTGCGCAGCACCGCTGCTTAGCCCTGTTTTTAATGAGCTGGCGTCCTCCTTTTGAGACAGACTGAAGTGAACTTGGATCAGACCCTTAGTCCTGAAACAATGTGCCTTACCTTTGTTGAAGCCCAAAGAGCTTTTCTGTGCAAAGGCCAGTGTGTCTTAACAAATGGCATTCCGCACATTTTCTCGACCGAGGCTCCAGTCTCAGCGGGATTCCACTGCATTCTTGGCAGTCCGGCTCCTTTCCTCTGGCAGGGGGTCAGCCTGGGGCCACTGGGGTCAAGGAACCTCCACAGGCCGCCCCTGCCTCCTAGGAGGACAATGCGAGCCACCCCGCAGCACTTCCTGCTTCAGCAGCCCTGGCTTGTGTGTGCGCAGCTACCCAGTGAGAGGGGCTCCCGGCCTGCAGGGGAGGGGACAGCCCCGGCTGCACTGGAGTGCCAAGAAGAAAGCAGAGTGAAACGGAGTCTCATTTTATTTCATGTTTTTCAGGAGGAGGTTCCTGTGGGAAAGGGCTTGGGAGGGTTACCCTTCCTTAGGAAGCTCTTGCAAGCAGCCCGTGCTGTGGGACATGCACCCAGGAGTGCGCATCACTGCACCGTGGTCCCGATCACAGCTGGACCTCCTTGTAACTGTATGATGGCCATCAAAAGGCGTCTAGCAGGAAGGAAATAGTACGAACAGTGCTTGTGTTTGGGTAGAGAGATTATGGGTGGCTCTCCTCCTCTTCCTTATATTCCCTGTATTTTCCCATTTATTTTAGCAATGACTAGGCGTTGCTTATGTACTATCATTTAACAACCCCACCCTTAAAAGCTGCTTCCCATTGCTGCAGGCTGCGTGCATAAAACTTCCCACAGTCAAGCGTCCATATAAGGCTCTGATCTCCAGAAGTCCTCTTTGAAACGCACAAATGGGGCTGGCCAGTTAGCTCAGTTGGTTAGAATGTGGCACTAACACCGAGGTCCAAGGTTCGATCCTTGTATCGGCCAGCCACCAAAAAGAAAAAGAAAAAAAGAGAAAGCACAAATGTATGTGTGGAGTGAGAAGAGATGTCACACACGAGCCCATTAGTCCCCATTCGTTTCTGATCAGGGATTAATTTGTCTGGTTTGTAAATCTGCGAGGCTAAACCCTGGTGCGACAGGCCACAGGAAAGAGCATTTTGGTTTGCATGGAGCCAAAGAAGGGCCTCTGAAGAGGATGTGAAAGGTGAATGTCCAAGCCCCTGAGCAAATACTATGTGTGCATACGTGCATGTGTGTCTGCCTGTCTGTCAGTCTGTCTGCCTCTCAGTGGGAGAATGCGTACATCATAAAAGAAGGAAAGAGTAAAGACCTGGGATAAGAATTTGAAGTTTTGAAGGGAAAAGTTTAGGAAGGCAGACGGGAAACTGTAACCTCAGGGCATGGCCTTATTTCCTCATTTGCAAAATGAGGCCAGCGCTATCCAATATAGCTGCCACTAGACACGTGTGGCTATTGAGCACTTGAAATGTGACTAGTCTGAATTGAGGTGTATTTAAGTGTAAAATACACATCGGATTTTGGCGACTTTGTATGGAAAAAAGAATTTAGAATGATTGTTAGTAATTATTAAAATATTGATTAGGGGGCTGGCCCGTGGCTCACTTGGGAGAGTGTGCTGAAAACACCAAGTCAAGGGTTAAGATCCCCTTACCAATCATCTTTTGAAAAAAATAAAATAAACAAATAAAATATTGATTAGATGTTAAAATGATAATATTTTGGATATGTTGGGTTAAAGAAAATATATCACTAAAATATGCATCAGATTTCGAGACTTGGTATACAAAAAAGAATTTAGAGTGGCTTGTTAGTAATTATTAAAGTACTGATTAGAATGGACCCGCCCGGTGGCGCACTGCGCTGGTGCACCGCTTGGGAAGCGCAGCTGCGCTCCCGCCGAGGGTTCGGAAAGGGTTGCGATCCCATTGCCGGTCCAGGTCCGGTACGGGGGCGACACTGAGGGTTGTGATCCGTTGCCGGACACAGAAAAAAGACAAAAAAAAAAAAAAAAAGTACTGATTAGATGAATGATACTATTTTGGATATATTGGGTTAAAGAAAATATATTATTAAAATTAAGTTCACCTGTCTCTTTTTTCTTTTTAATGTGGCTATAGAAAATTTAAATTACGCTTGTGGCCTGCATTGTATTTCTGTTGGACAGCACTGGGCTGCACAATCATCTTAGAGCTTCTTAAATTTCCCCATTGAACTACCACTAAAAGCTTATGCAAGTACCACTGAAGGGGGTTGGCTCAGAACGTAATCTGAAGCAGCCTGCCATAAGCATGGGGGTTCTTTGAAATCTCATGTTTTCAGTTTTAAAATGCATATGTGCTTGTTTTAATATAAAAATAACAGGTCTAAAAAAAACCCCAGCTCTCTCCCTGCCTCCATTCTCCAACCAAAATCTTTAAGAAGACATAATGTTTCTCCTGTGGCTTCAAGCCCCACCCCACCCCCAGAACACGGTCGTGGAGTCCTGGGAGTCTGGGGATCCCAGTTTGGGAAGCACAAGCAGTGATTGCTACAAGGGCTTCTCCATCCTTGCAGTTTCTATAGGAGGCTCCTGAGTGCCTAATTGCCACATGTCCCCCTTTGTTCGGAGGTTCTCACCTTTGCTCCCTCCTACCCCTTAAAGCTCCCAAGGCCCTGGGAGTGGGGTGGGCCAAGCAAAGAGGACCGAGACAGTCTTTTTCTCTCTTTTGTGGCCCCACAGAGCAATGCACACAGGTGTCCCGTAAATACTTGTATCGAACTGGGAGCCGGGCCGTCTCCTGCTGCTATGGCTAGCAGTGTGAAAAGGTCTTTCAAAGTCGTCCTGCTTTGAAAAGAAAGCTGCCTCCGATCCTTTGGGGGAAGTGGATGGACGAGGTAGAAACCAAAAGACAAATAAGCAAATGAGGTAAGAATTCAATTTGGAACCAGCACAATTCAGAAAATAATGCAACACTCCATCACCAAACTAGAAGGTAACCCTTATCAAAGTTTACCCCAATCAGTGGGGTCAGTAAGAATCAATCACTTGCTGAGCAAATTTCACATTTTCTCTCTCCTAATCCTATAGGAGCTCCACCATGAACTTGGCTACCTCATATGGACAACTTTTCCCACTTTAATATTGTCTTTTAGACTAACAATTCTAACCACGCTTGACTCTCAAAGATGCCAACAGAGTCCAGCTCTGGGCCACTTGCCAGGCTGTAGCATCCCCAAGCCTCGGTGCAGAGGGATCCCACAGCACACTCTCAAACAGAACCCTTGGAAGCTACAAATATTTTTTTTTTCTGGGTGACTTGATGGCCGACCTTGAATAAGTCTCCACATGGGATAAATTTAAACTACCCATCACCAAAGTGCAGCCTTGCTCTCTCAAGTTGTCTCTTCGGATCACTGTGCCTTCTTCCAGTTTCCAGCCCAGGCATAATCGAGAGCTGGGAGCTGGTGCCCGGCTGGTGGGGTGGCATGGAGGACTTGGAGTTATTTCTACAAATGGCGAAACCAGGCCTTTGTCTTCCTTGTTCTTCCTGGGTAGTTCCACTGATTGGAAGCCCGGGGATCTGCTTCTGGGTACAGAGTCAGACTTACCTTGAGGCTCGGCTAAGGAAATCCCTGTGAGCATGCTCTCAGGGTTAGAACAAACCTGCTCAGCTATTTAGCAGTTCTGGAAACTTCGAAGGGCTCCCCTTTGGTTTAATGAGCATCAGCCAGTAAAGCTGGCACCCTGGTAAATGGGAGTTCAACATACACTCAGCTGGCTCCCTGAAGGGAAGCAAATTGGAATACTTCTGGGTCAGTGTTGCTCCTTTCCTGCTAACAGAAAGCAAACTTGAAATTCACACACACACACACACACACACACACACACACACACACACACACACACCAGGTCCCATCAGTACAGAATGATTGGACAAAGGCAGTTGCCTTTCTCTTGTGGTCAAGGAGGACATTTAATGATATAAAGCAGGAAGAAGTGTCATGGCATTCATGGTGCTTTGATAATTCCCATGAACCAATTTAGCGTTAAGCTTGGTCAAATTTCTGGGAAATGGAGTGCGTCTTCTCTAATCAGAGAATATGTGAGCTGGAAAGCATTTTTGCTTGCATCTGGTCCAGTCCTTTCATTGCATGGTGAAGAAATGGAAGCCCAGAGAAGGAGTCATCATTTGCCTGTCTCACTGCAAATTAGTGGTGCAGACAGAGTGAGAATCCGGCTTTCCCAGCTCAGCAAATATTTTAGAGCACTTACTGTGTGCCTCACACTGTTCCTAGGCACTGAGGATATAGTAGCAAATAAGGCAGACATGGTCTCTGCTCTCTTGAAGCTTCCCATCTATTTTTTGCAGCTTTAAAATGGAGTGTACACTAATTCTAGCCAAGCCTGGCAGAATATTTGGAGCCCAACCACTAGCAGGTGGGGACTAAAATTAGTCCGGCACCCTGTGGCTTGGACCAGTCCCTGGGCACATGTGTGTTTGTCAAGCTGCATCCTTCTCCTTCAACTTCCCGCCATTCTTTCATCAGCAAATATTTCTTGAGCTCCTACTCTGTGTCAGGTATTGTTCTAGGCGCTGGGGCTATCATCGTGAGCAAGAGCCCTCACGTGGTCCCTCCTTCGTGGAGTTTACATTCCAGGGCTCGCTTGGCTACACACTCTCCTACTCTGCCTCTTAAACAGGGGCTATTGCACTGGATGCTAACATAGGACATATGCAGAGCTCAGTACATGAGCGAGAGAATTCCACTGTCATGGAGTTATATCCTCAGGCCCTTCTCACCACACTCCCCTGTAGCTGAAGGCTCACCTTTTGTAACATCCCCTCTCTGCTAATCTTTCCTGGATGTTCATTTAAAGCAGATTTTATGAAGGGAATTATTAAACAAAAGAAATTAATAATTTAATGGTTGTTTAATAAACTGTTTATTAATTATGCAGTGTAATTTCCTTTCCCTTCTGGATCTCCCAGGAATAGACCTAGTCACTAATGTCTGTCCCACTCAGGCAGCTGGAGGAGTGGGCTTTTTCTTGAATGCTATGGTCCAGGCATTTGTGACCAGTCCCCAGTCCCACAGTCTGCACCGCTTCCAGAGAGAATGTGGCCCTGCTGTGCATCTGTAGGGAAGCAGTTCTGCTGAGGGGCAAAAACCAAGCTGCAGGTAACAAGACCCTTAGTGCACCCAAAGGCCATTGAGTGTTCCCCATCAGCCATCAAGAGAGGAGCTGTGCCTCTCTCTAGTATGCCTGATTTGGGTCCCAACCATAGGAGAAATGAAATCGGTTGAGGAGGTTGCTGACTGCTATGAACAGGTGATTTTTAGTTATTTATTTTGGGTCCCATGCATGCTTAGAACTTCACTGCAAAAAGCAACAGCCCACACAAACGTTGGCTAAACATGTAAGAGATGGAAAATGTTGATGGTGGCAACTAAATATAAATGCAAGTATGGGTAGATTCCGGAAACTGCAAAGTGGTGTGCCTGACACTGAGCCCCAGCAAAGTTCTGGACCACATAATCAAACAGGTGGCTTTTGCATATTTAGAAAAGAATGTAGAGCCCACACACTACTGGACTTGAAAAGGTTAAAGAGGAAACATCTGAGCAGCTCCAGTCAAGGAGAAATATTTGATGATGGGAAGCAGGCAGGGTCATAGTGTTCCTGTTTCTGTAGCAGCACCTGGAGGAGGTTTTAAGTTCAGGACATCATAAAGGCAATGAAAAGCCCTGAGAATGACTGAACCTACAGCATGTTTTGTATTTTGCAACAGTATACTTGAACAAAAATGCAAACGACAACCTAGGATAGTTTACAGTGAGTGGGTTGCTAATACTGACCTCTGTTAAAGTAAATTTAAAGGGAGACCAGGCCTGAAGAATCCCTGACTGGACAAAGCCAGTTAGGCCTCCTAAGTGACCTTAACCTTGCTTAAATTGCAAACATAAGTGAAACTTAACTTGAGCTATTTCTTGTAAATGCCTATATTAAAGAAAAACAGAACTTAAGTTCAACCAATCAGAAGCAATTTATGATCTTATATAACTAGGGACTTTCCAATCCAAATAAGGCAACTGCATAACTCCATAAATAAGGTTAGACCAAATAAGGCAACTGTATAACTCTAACCAACCAAATTTTCTTAAAAGCCTTCCCCTTGCATCCCCTCAGTGGAGCTCTTGAACCACTTCTGGTTTGGAGCTGCCCAATTCATGAATTGTTTGCTCAAATAAACTTTAAATTAATTTTATTGCGTCGTATAACTTCGTATAATGTATGTTTATTGTGCCTGGGTTTACTTTTTAACACCTCTAATTTCTTCCTCACAAAGCAGTGAAGCCCCTTCTCCACATTTTCTTGTCCAATAAGTACACTTCCTTTTTCGTGTATTCTAAGTTCTGCTGATTTTGTGTGTTCTAAACTGTGTTGTCTTTGATGATTCTGCTGTCAAACAAATGATGAAACTTGGGCTAGATGGTAACGATTAAGGAAATTTGCGGGGCCGGCCCGGTGGCGCACTGGATAGTGCGCCGCTTGGGAAGCGTGGCGGCGCTCCCGTCCGAGGGTTCGGATCCCACGTACAGACCGGCTCCCGCTCACTGGCTGAGCGAGGCGCGGGAGCAGCACCGAGGCTTGCGATCCCGTTGCCGGTCCCCGGTCCGGTACGGGGGCAACACTGAGGGTTGCGATCCGTTGCCGGACACGGAAAAAAGACAAAAAAAGACAAAAAAAAAAAAAAAAGAAATTTGCACATCGTATCCAGGGAATTGATCAAGGACAGCATCGGGCTGAAGCGAAGAGTAAGGCACTCCAGAACTCCAGCCCTGTGCCGGTAAACATTCTTTGTTAAGGAAAGATGTAAGCAAAGAGTCTCTTAAGTCTGCTGATGATCCAAGAGAAGATAGCCAGCTTGTCCAATTCTATACACGTAAATATACACCAGCTCCTAACCCAAACCCCTAATCTGAGACATTGGGATACCGAGAGAGCTGGAAGAATTGGCCTGCTCACATTCGTGCTCTGAAGGGGAGTCCTAGCTGGGCGAAGATCACTGGCTCTTATCTGCTTGATCTCTACTGCAAAGAAAGAGAGGGGCACACGCTTCTATAGCCCCTCTGTTCTCACTGTAAGTAAGCTCTGGGAGAAAACAATACCGTATAGGTATCCATTTCATTCAAAGTTCCTGGGAAAATGAAATTCTTCCTGGAGCTCATTTCATGTAAAAGTTGTACAATCCAGACTCACTTTAGGTTTGAAGGAAGTCAGTGTAACAAAATACAATTTGAATACAAATCTTAACATTCTTACCATAATTATTTGTTCGATAACAAGGGGTTGCTCTCAGGAGGGTCTTTAGGTCAATCTTGTCATTGGCAAGTCCATTACTGAGAAGGGAGGACAAAGTAACCGTGAATAAAAAATGCTGGCTCCTCTAAAATGGCCTCGCCTTCAGTTGCTTTCCAGCCCAAATGCTCTAGGCTTATAAAATTTAGATATAACATCCCTCCTTAGTTTTAGAAGCTACTATAATGACTTTGATAAAGCTCCTTGAAGCTCTAGCCTACTCAGCACTTTTTAAAGAACATTCAAGAAACTCATTCACTTTGCTTTTGGAAAAGAGTCCATGAATGATGCCCGTTCAAACCAAGGAGCATTGCGCAGTGCTGGTTGCAACCTCTTGTTAAGAAAGCAGCTAACTTTGTGAATATACTAAATAGGACCCACTGCTTTTCTTTTAGTAACTTTGGTCATTTGGTCTAGGAAAGTCCTTGGGCTGAGAACAGACATGGACGTTCACATTCTCTCTCTCCCCTCTTTCCTAGAGGTCCTGATTGAACAGGTGGTTATATTTTTATTCCTGTGTTGCATCAACGACTTAGTTGCCATGGCATCCAGAGGGCATTTGTTACAACATTTTTGTATATACCAATCAGTTACGGGGAAAGTTGTGCCTTATAACACTCCCCCTGGAAAATACTTTCTATGTCCAAGAAGATGAGATTGGCTTCAGTTTAAATTCTAACATACGATTGGGGACAAAAAAATCCAATTTATCCTGTTCTAATATCAGAAAACCTAATAAACTTGGTAAATGCAAAACTTCATTCTTTTTCAAAGTTTCAGGAAAAAAATTTAAAACGCATGTACTGTACCTGTACCTAATATTTTGCTACCCTTTCCCTTTACTCTGTATTTCTCAAAATTTTTACCTACAAATATGACTAATTTCTCCTGGATTTAAAAATGAATGGCTAATTAAATGGAGATTTCAAAAAAGCATAAGGAAACCATTAAAAGTCTCAAATAGTTCATTACTTAGGTTACTTAGGTGAGTTCATGCTAAAGAGGACAAATCCACAGTGTATATTTTTGTTTTTGTTTTGTTTTTGTTTTTAATCATAATTGATTATACATATTTTGGGGGTTGAACGTTGATGTATGTTGATCAAATCAAAATTATTAGCATATATACATTATTACAAATCATACTTATTTTATGCCCCTATCCAATCTCTCCCCATCCACCTCTCCCTACCCCCTCCCACCTCTCATAACCCTACATGTCTTCTCTCCTTCTGAAAGAGTGACAGTTACTCTGTTGATTTGTGGCCTAGATGATCTGTCCAGTGCTGAGGGAGGTGTGTTCAGGTGCCCCACTATAATTGTAGAGCAGATGCTTCTTCTAGCACTCTGGCATGGGTTTTACGGAGAGAGACATCCTCTTCATTTCTTTGGTCTCTGCTGGTGACTCTCCTTGTGTCAATGCACTCCAATGGCTGATGGGCCATCTGCACGGTGGTTACGGCATCTAGCTGCTTTTGCAGTAGCCGTGGCTATTGTGGTGGCTGTGGTCACATGGACGTGGTGTTTTGGGTGTGCTCCTTGCCTGGATGCAGGAGGAGGGGTTGGTCCCCAGTTCCATACCTCAGGACCCCAGGCGGTCCCCATGGCAGTGGCGGGGCACAATGTATATTTTTATACATACCTATTTGCAGAGGGAAATCTTCCAAAAGGTACATGAAGCACATCCCACCTCATTTTTCCTCCCTCTGATCACGTGTAATATAGATTATCTTCAGACCTCCCTTAAGAAAGTGTTCTCCAGGAACCAGTCTGGGTTAGCTTCACAGGAGAGTCAATCGAAAGATTTATGACAGTGATCAAAAGAGCCCTGCTCTCCAGTCACTGATGAGGAGCAGGACTTTTCGGTTGTTTACCAGAGAACGTGGCCAAAGAATGATCCCCCGGGGGACACTGTGGAGAGCACCTTTATAGGATTCAAGTGAGAAAATCGAGTACAGTCCTCAAGAAACAAAAACAAGAGCACGAGTCCCTAGCCAAAGCAAAATGGAATTTAAGGCAATTACCCAACTAACTCAGCAACAAAATTAAAAAGACCCATTCAGTTTCATGAGCATTTAAGACCCCCAAATGGTCATAAACTAAATGGCCTCCAATCTCAGATCCCCTTCGGCTACATAGCTATGCCATTCAACTCCAAGCTCAGACGCACATACTGCAGAGAAGCAGAATGGCTGCAGGGCATTTTGATGAGAACTAGACAGCCACATAATTTGCTCTTATTTTTACATGGAACAAAGTTCTAGGGTTGAACTGCCCAGCTTTGGAACAGAATTCAGAGAATTGTCTAGTTCACTGCAGACACCCACCTGCAAATTCCTCAGGATTTGTTTGTGTCAATGACTCTGTATTCACTGCATTCCAGTAAGCATTTGAGACCAATAACTATGAAAAATCTTGCAGGTAATTTTCCCAGTGATTCCATTAATCCCAACAGATAGCCAGATGTGGCCCAACACACTGGAAAATCTCATGGCAAATTTATTCTCTTTATTTTATTCAAAGCCTTTTTTTAAAAAGCCACTATTAAAAGTGATGCTAACAATATGGTTTACTCTTAAGCCCCCTGGCTCCCCACTCTCAAGTCTGGAGAACTAATGCAATCCGTTGAGTGATCTTTGAATCACTGAAATTAGAGCAGGTAGGAACTTTAGAAATCATGTTCAAACACACAAGCATTACCTAAACAGAGCAGTTCTTTTGATCCAGGTGAGGCTTCCAGAGTGGGATGTGTTGGCTGGTGGTGGGGGGCATACCACCATTCTCTCCTTTCAATCTGTCTGAGCCCTATCCCCACATCCAGGGAATCAGCACATCAACTCCTCCAACTCACTAAAACTCCAATCAAGCCCTGCATTGGCCAGTTGTAACCAATGTACAATGGCAAGTGTAGGTTTTCTTTTTTTTAATAACAAGAATGATCAAATATTAAATTTCATCATTAGGCTAGCAGAGTGTATTGTGGTCACTTAGGCTAGCAGAGTGTATTGTGGATAATTGGGCACCCAAATGAAATTAATCTCCTGTGTATAGGTAGCAACCCTTGAACAGATCGGCTTCTGGCTTAATTCTTGACTGCACTTGGAAATAAACTGCCGGGTGAAAATGAGGGTATAGTTTGCAAAGAGAGAAGAAAAGAAATGCATTTTAAAAATACTAACGAGGCATCAGATGAAAAACAAACAAATCCACACTTTTATTTGATTGGCCTCTCTCTCTCCATGGAAGAAGAGTTTATGGAACGAATTAATAAATGCAACAGGGAACAAACAAATGAATTAATTCTACTTATAAAACAGCCCCATTGCACTATGGCATACTTTTAGAGAAGAGTCTAAAAGACTCAACTTTATACCACTTTGTTGGTGGTTGTATTGTCTTCTGCTGTTATCATTTTTGTACATTTATGTCTTGTATTAGCATGCAAGCCCCGACTTTACCTCTCCCACATGCCTACAGGGTGCCTGGCATATAGCTGGTGCCCAGAGTAATTATTGCAGCTGCTTAGTAACTGGCCCCCATTGGGCTCGGCCTCCATTCCTTTTCCTGTTCTTCGCCACTGGGTGAGGTCTGAAACTCCACACCAAACCCATGTCCCTGGTGACCCTGAGGGAGCCCCCTCCAGAATAGGGGTTCAATCAGGCCTCATCCTTAGTGGAGATCCAAACCCTCAGCAGGGCTGAGACTTTGGAGCCAGAAAAGCATCGTGGGCCTCAGACAGTCCATTTTAGAGAGTAGGCAAAAGCCCAGACACCACCTGTTTTCAATATGAGTTTCTCCGTTACCAAACACACATTTTTTACTTAGGCCTTAAATTAGGCCAAATGCTGAACCAGCCTCCAATTCCCCACCAGCCCAGCCCTCCTCAGAGAAGGGATCCGCCTGTATAATCAGCTTGCCTGGGCCATGGTGGTCTGGCTGGCATCCACTCATAGTGCCCTCAACCCTGGGTGCTCACTCAGCTTATCTGCTATCCAAATAGCTACCCGACAAGTCTGACCATGTCACCAGACAGGCTCCTGCCTGGAAGCAGTGAATAGGATGAGCCATGTCTTCCCTCAGCCCAAAGTAGAGACTAAATGGAAACCATCTTCCTTTTGGCCAGTCATGACAAGGCTCTGGAGACCATCTTGGTGGCACATTCTTCTGAGGATGCAAAAGAGTCCAGTGGCTGGTGTTTTTCGCAGCTAATGAATGATTTGGAAACTTGGAAGCAGCTCTCACACTCTCTCTCCACCCTTGCCTCAAATCCCCAAATGACAATGTCATTGCTTCAGCTTAAAGCTTTGTTCTCTGTCAAAATGCAGATCCCCCTGGAAATAAAGCAGACTTAGAGCCTCCAGGGCTCGTGGGGTGAGGGAGGAATTGATATCTGGGAGCTCAGGGGGCCTGGGACAAACCTGGTTTCTTCCATATTTTTTTCCCAGAACTAATCCTGGAATTCACATACCTTACAAAATTCTAGACAGACTTCAGTTGGTGACCTGATTATATTGTGGTATGCATCATTGCTATTCAAAGTGGGGTGCCCAGACCACCAGCAGCAGTATCACCCGGGAGCTTGCAAGAAATAAAATGTCAGGGGCCACTCGAGACCTACTGAATCAGAACCTGCATTTTTAAAAGATTTCTAGATGACTGATATGCACATTAAAATTTGAGATTTATTGGTATGGGAGACTCAAAGACACCTGGGTTTAAACCCTATATCTACTACTTACTAAATTTGTGATCTTGGGAAAGGTCATTTAAGTGCTATGAGCTTCGTGGCCCTCATCTGAAAAATAGGGATTATATTCCCTGCCTCATAAGGTTGTTATAAGGATTAGGTGAGTGTGTTTAGTAGTACTCAGCACAGAGGCTGCCATGTGATCGGTACATTACTACCAGTGCATCTGATGCTTAGCTGCTGGTGTGTGATCACGTTCTCTTCCTTTTTCTCCTCCTCAGGACTAAAATGGCAGCAGAAGTCTACCTGCAAGTCAGACCTAAGTCCTTAATGGAAAAAGGTACCCCCAAGGCCCAAATATCAATTCAAAGCACACCCCATTCTTTTCACTCTCTGCTAGCCAGAAAGAGGGTTTATGGTTTTAACTCTGAGTTTCAGAATCTGGAAGTCCAAGATCACGCAGATCTCAGTATGATTGGTCTGGTCACACGAGTGGTGACTGCGACAGAAGTATGTGATGGGTAACAAGATGACAGAGCCCAGCCTTTAAGGAAGCTGGATCACAGCTAATGATGCAGCTTACCACCAAGCTGATCAGACTTCTCGTCACAGCCTCCCATCAGCCACTATGTGTTCATACAGTCAGGAGACCAATGACTTCTAACGAAAGAACAGAACCGGCACCTCCAGAGAGTGCTGGCCCCTTTCAAGGACAGAGAATCTTTGGGAGGCCGTCGATCAGGTTCAGCCGTACTGCCACATTTACATGACATGTGACTTGAAGCACTGCTTTGAGACCTGCCTTTGGAACCCATTTTTGAGCCACATGAGAAAATCTCTCTCCTCATTTCATAGTCACGTCTCATTTCTCAGCAAAATTGCTTACCTTGAGGCTGAGGGAACCCCCTGAGAACTTGGCTTTACTGGTGCCTATATGATATGTGAAAGGATTTTTGGTTGATGACAGAGGCCTTTGGCTAGTACTCTAGACTTGGCCTTTCCTAACTTCTGGCTGTTTAAAAAAATTATATCCATCATCAGAGGCTGCAGATATACCCCAAGGTATACTCCAAGTGTGCGGCAGGGTCGGGAGGCCTTCACTGAGTTGCAGGAGCAGTGGCTGACCTCTTGAGGGAACAACTTGAACATATATACCATTTCCAAACTGAGGGCATATCTGTTAAAGGAGAAGAGAGGCTGAGTGTGACCATCAGGAACCGGGAACGATTGAAGGGAGATTCCATGACTACATCAAGCTCTTGGCCACTGCTAGAGAAGTACAAATTTGCATTAACCATATTTTGACAAAGTCAAAATCAAATTCAAAGGCCACATCTGAACATGGGGCACACAGACCCAAAGAAGGAAGGTGGTGAGGAGGAGGGCTGCTGCAAGGATAGTGGCTTCAGGGTGGGTGGTGGCGCATCAGGAGAGTGGCAAGCAGAGGACTTATCATTATAGACGGAATCAATCTTGAATTCAAAAGTAGCATCATGTGTTTTGAAAGACAACATGCTTTGACAATGTGGACATACTTAAGGGCACTCTCACCAGATGGAAATAGGAAAGAATCTTCCCACAACAACATACTGAGATTTGAAAACATTTGGATTCCATGACTCTGGTGAGTCTGGGCTCCTCCCTTTGGTCTGTTCAGGCAGTGGTGATCAGTGTTGATGTAGTCAGAGAAGAACAGAGTCACTGGGGCACCAATGGACCCCTGATCTCTACACTAAGCCTTCCCTGGGGTGCCACCCCCAACCCCCAGTCCACTGCAGCACACATCAGTCAGTGCTACCAAGCCCCTGCACGGTCTGGCCAAGGTGGGAGTCGTTGTTATCCCCTGTTCATCTGGATTCATGTGCACATATCAAGTACACTATCCTACTCTCTCTCTGTGTGGTGGCACCAAGGGGAGTCTTCCATCTTCGTACAGCGTCAACCACAAGTTCAGCTAGGCTTGTCCAGTCTAACCGGGGAGAGAGCAATGTGGGGCCCACATATAGTGACCACTTTCAAAGCTAATACTGCAAGGCATTTCCTTGAAATATTTTCCTCCAAAACATTAGTTACTACTATGTAGTATACTATGCTCTTGTTAAAATTCAAAGGGTTTGTCAGGGCACAGGCTTTATGAACATGAGCCCAAAAGTACAAGAAGCAAAAGAAAAAATAAACAAATGGGATTATATCAAACTAAAAAGTTTCTGCACAGCAAAAGAAACAATCAAGAGAGTGAAAAGACAACCTACAGAGTGGGAGAAAGTTTTTGCCAACTATGCATCCGACAAGGGACTCATATCCAGAATATACATAGAACTCAAGCAATTATACAGTAAAAAAAAAAATGACCCAATTAAAAAATGGGCAAAGGAGCTGAATAGACATTTTTCAAAGGAAGACATACAAATGGCCAACAGGTACATGAAAAAGTGCTCACCATCAATAGTCATCAGGGAAATGCAAATTAAAAACACATTGAGATACCACCTCACCCCAGTTAGACTGGCTATAATCAAAAAGATGGTGAATAACAAATGCTGGTGAGGGTGTGGAGAGAAGGGAGCACTCCTATACTGGTAGTGGGACTGTAAATTAGTACAACCACTTTGGGAAACAGTATGGAGGTTTCTCAAACAACTACAGATAGATCTTCAATATGATCCAGCAATCCCTCTTCGGGGTATATAACCACAGGAAAGGAAATCATCATGTCGAAGAGATACCTGCACTCCCATGTTTATTGCAGCTCTCTTTACAATAGCCAAGATATGGAACCAACCTGAATGTCCATCAACAGATGACTGGATAAGGAAAATGTGGTATATATACACCATGGAATACTACTCTGCCATAAAAAAGAATGAAATACTCCCATTTGCAACAACATGGATGAGCCTGGAGAAACTTATGTTGAGTGAAACAAGCAAAGCACAGAGGGATAAATACCTCATGTGTTCACTCATATGTAGGAGGTAAGAGGGAAAGAAAGACCACAGTAGTCCCATGATCCAACAGAGGGAAGGAACATTCCTGGGCTACAAATTGAAGTTGAGGGGAGAGGGGAAGGGGGAGGGAGGTTGGGGATAATTGGGAGGGGACAAAGGATACAAAAGTAATTTCTGGTAATGGGTATGTCCTCAATATGAATCTGGCCCCCACATCATGGGCGGGAGGGGGTACAATCAGCTTTGTATGTCATTAATATTCTAAATAAATAAATAAACAAAATATTTAAATGGACACAATTAGAGAAAAAAATAAAAATAAAATAAAAAACAAAATAAAAAGAGTTTATACAGAAAAAAAATACAAACTGTTCAAACCAAAAATGGGTTTGAATTATGAAAAATATCTAGAGATCTTAATGGGGACAAGCTGATTTTTCCCCCAAAATTATCTGGTTATTCTTTTAAAAGTATCTCTTGCCAATACATATGAATCCGCAAGGAAATTTTTGCAGAAACTTCTGAAAACTTCCATTTCCAGTGGAAATACTGGCAGCAACTTCCAAGACTTTGTCACCTAATTACTGAGCAAACAATACATGTGTGTACACTTTGGAGTCTACCGAAAATCCTTCCTAACATTTAGAGCTGCCTACAGATGGAGCACCATTGTGAGTAGTGAGATTCCTGTCATAGGAGTTGTTCAAGCACTGGTTAGGCAACCACTTGGGAGGACTATTGCAGAAGACAATCAGTCATCAAGGATTTAAGATTGACCTGGATGACCTATAATGGAGCGTGGGAGTTGAGTTGAGCTGATGTATGTCTAGAAGGTGGTATATTGATTTCTGTGTAGCTCTGCATTCCAGAATCCCTGAAGCTCAATGAAGTTTCCTGTCCCTGCCAAAGCTGCTGATGGCTAGTGCCTTGATATAGTGCTGTACTGCTTCATCCTGGATGTGGCAAGAATGTCCAGTACTCCTACCACTGTTACCCTCTGGTAGCACACGGGTGTAGCCAACCCAGTTGTCTGCCTACCCAATAGACATTCCTCCCTTCTTCCTTGTCAATCATCCCCTAATTTGTACAATGTCCATTCTCCCTGTGGCCATGTCTCCCAGGACTGGCTACAGCCCAGAATGTGAATCTTGATAAGACTTTATACTCTACAGTTTAGGGCACGTGAGCCAATTCTAGGCACCAAGAGGTGAGGGGATGTCTGCTGCAACAGGGTAACTTCTGAGAAAGATTTCTCAGCTCTTCAAAAGAGACTTGAAGGAAATGGTCTCTTATCGCTACCAGTGGAAAGTGGTGTGTGAAGACGTGTAATCACTAGGACTGTTACAGCCATTTTGCAGTCCTGCAGACAGCTCTCTAACATGCTAAAGTTGGCAGAGCTGAAAGATGGAAAGAACCTTGATCCTGATGTTAACACTGAGAATGAACCATCCCCGGAGCTTCTCTACAGTACGGCTTCTTGTTGTATGAGATGATAAATCCCTTGTTGTTTAAGTCATTTTGAGTTGGGTTCATAGTCACTTGCCGTCAAGGGCATCTTAACTAATACAACAGTCTTTGAAGTGATCTTGTGGTGAAACCACTCTTCTAATCCGCGGGGTGTGGGCCAGAAGATTATAGAAAGGCTGGACAAGGGACTACTCAAAATCCCCCTTTCCTTCCTACACTGGTCTATAAGCATCCTCATTACCTGTATCCTCACTCGAGTTTCCCTTGTGGAGTGATCGTGCTCATATGACTCCTTGATCTCTTATAAAATGAGACCCTCTGCACTTGCCTGACCTTTTCTGGATCCTGGCATATGATGGACAGAGCTTAGACAAATGTGCAGAATGATTGCAGTCTAAGGCAATTTACCTGATTTCTCTCTTGCCAGTATTTCTCTGGAGGTACCCCAACTGACTGCCCAGCAGGGCTGCATGGCCAGCATCAAAGGTTAGGCTCAAGATCCCTTTGTTTAGGCCAATGATTCACAAAGTGTGGTCTCCGGACCAGCAGTACCACCTGGGAACTTGGTAGAAATGCAAATTCTCGGGCCCCATCCCAGACCTACTGAATCATAAACTCTAAGGGTGGGGCCTGGTTATCTGTGGTGTACCAAGCTCTCCAGGGGATTCTGACACATGCTGAAGTTGGAGAACTACTGCCCTAGACTTTGGCTACTACCATGACTGCTAACCAGAGGGGTGTGAGGGCTTCCCAGGGCTCCTACTGGATTATTTAGCACTGCGAGGGTCCCATCTTACTCTGTAATTATGCTTTCATTGCTGTGCTTATTTGCTTGTCTATCTCTCTCACTAGTGGTCAGCTCCACCAGAATGGACACCAAGTCTGTTTTCCTTCATTACTGCATCCCCAGCGCCAAGCACAATGCCTGATGTACTCCATCAGCATTTATGGAATGGTTAAAGAAGGGCCCTCATGGGCTACATCAATTACTGGGTGGCATATTTGGTCCATGCTAAATTCATCAAATCTGTAAGGTAATTATCTAGTTAATATTTTCAATTATACAGTATGTTTTCTCCCTAAGCTGGGTACACCTGATAAATTCACTTTCAGGTTTTCTCAACTTAAACTCAGCAATGAAGACGACTTCAAATTATTCCACAATGTGACTTTCACTCAGACAACTGTCATGCTAAGAATCCATGTGTATTGGCCACTGCTTATTATGGGACATGTCCTGAGGAATGCTTTCCTGTATTCATTTTTGCCAAAGCCTTGACTGTACAGAACACTAAAGACCTATGGGTCAGTCTAAGAGAAAACATGCAAAGTGCCTGAAGGGTCCAAAAGGGCCTTTCGTTGGCACCAGCCCACCTCTGCTCATTCCCTGCCCTTCCCAAGACCACTTTGGATTCTTTGAGGGAAAACAGATGGGAACTAGATACTGAGAAACTCTTCTGCATAGCTTTCTCCCTTCTACCTGTCATCCCTGGAACCAGAGGATCTGGTGCAGCTTTGCTATGTGACCAGGAGAAAAAAGCTTTAATTTACAAAGGGGATGGCACCTCCCCAGGAACTGAGGTCTGGTATGAAATTGGCAGGAGGGGTGGGATAGAGGTGCTTACCTGAATGTCCTGCCTGCCTCCTAGGAAAGAGGCTTACTGTGCAGGATTCTTTTCTCCTAATTGCATTGACAGAAAAGAGCAGAAAGAGGTGGACATCAGGGTTAGAGAAAGTTGAAAGGGCAGGGTAAAGGAACCATTGGGAGCTTCTCCTGTTTGGAAACCCTAAATCAGAATGTGTCATTCTTAGAGACTTAGAATCTTTGCTTCCCAGGGAAAACCAGGCTTTATATTCCCATCTGCTCATTTTCTATAAAACCTCAGCCATAAAGATTTTATCTGAATGCAGGCTTCCTGGAATCACTTGGCGATGGCAGGTGTACAGAGACACAGGCTTTGCAGGCCAGCTCCATTCTCAATGTCTGCAATGAGGAGTCCGCAGAAAGGGTACTGAGGGCACAGATGGGGCCGGGGTCTGTCTCAGAGTCTGCAGCAGGAGCTCCTTCCTGCCCGGATTCTGACCTGTGCCCACCACAGGAGGTGGGGCTCAGTGGCCAGGTCTCAGAAATGCAGTCATCCCTCATCCAAGGGCCTAAGTGGCCATGGAGCCTGGTGCGCAAGGTGCTGCAAAATAGTCAGCCACTACTCCAGGCAAAGCCCCATGATGGAGCAGTTCTTGGCACCCTAGCACCCTGGAGGGCACACTTTACCTTGGAGCACCATCATGCTTTCCAGCTCCCAAAGTACTGTGTGCCTCTTCCCAGTATATCCTCATACCCACTCTGTGCAGTAGACAGGGCAAAGATCAACTCCATTTAAGAGAAAAGCTCAGAAAGAAGTCAAGCAGCTGCTTTGTAGTTTTCCAACTATGATCTGGGATACTCAAGTGGAAACCTGATAGAAGCCACCTGAAGCACGGGGTGGCAAGCAGGCAGGGCTCTGTCCCTCCCACCCCCTTGTCAGAGCAAAGCCTTCTTAACCTGATTTATAGTGGCCCACTAGCTGGCTGCCTAATGTCTGAAGAGGCTCCCCAACTCCCATGCAATCCCAGATCCCTGCAGGATGGTGGCTGGGGAAGCAGACCCCAGGGATCCTTCTCTGTGTTTCTCTCCAGAATCAGGAGGCCAGAGCAGAATGTCTGGGATCTCTGGAATACCTCTGGGGCAGGACTGTGACAGGGAAGCAATGCTTGAAGATTTGGGGGAGATACCTGCATGTGCATGTGGCTGGCCAGAATGCCGAGGTGTGATGGAGTGGGAGATGGGGAGGACCACTTTTACCATGTCTCACTGCATTCTTAACCTGAATGTCCAGAAAGTAACCCTTGCGCTGAACTGGACTGACCTCACCAGAAAGCTTCCAATAGAGATCATCTGAGGGAGGCTAGCGGGTACGGGGTGTAAAGGGAGCTGACCCCGTCAGGTGGCATAGTGCAGCACCGAGCATAATGTCAAGCCCAAGGACGACTCAATACGATCCCAGCCCCATACTCCTACCGAGGTCATCTTCCTTACACATGCTGTGCATCATGTCACAGCCTCCTCAAGAATTTGCATTTGAGCCTACTCACTTGAGTTTTAAGTCGCCTTGCCTGGCTCTTGAGGGCTTCATACTCTGATCCCATCCTTCACCAGTCCTGTACTAGAAACCCCATCACCTCTGCTTTTTAGACACATTTCCTTTCTGCCTCCTCACCACCCACACCCATCCCACCACTGTCCCCAGACCACGTTTAGTCCCACCTCTCTGCCCTCACTCCTGGAATTACAAACCAGCTAGCGCTTCATGGAGTGTGTGAAGCACCCTGCAGCACCCGCAGCACCCCAGGGATGGTCAGAACTAATGATGGGCCCTGCCCACAAGGAGCTCCTGAGGGAATTCCTTCCCCACTCCTCGCTGCACCTTGAAATTCTCCCCTCCCATTAGGCCTAGCTCGAGCCCTGCCTCCCCTGGGAAGTCACTGTGGGGACTTCCAGTGTGTACTGCTCTCCCTCTGCCTGCAGGACAGCTGACAGCTTATACATTCACTAGCATGTTTCCAGGGGAGCCTTGTCTCCCAATCCTAAGTGGAATTAATGGGTCTCCTGGGGGCAGAGACCCTGTGTGTTACTTACATCCTCATTCTTGCCCTCCCATGCAGAGACCAGGGCCAGACATGTCGTAAGTCTTATCATCACCTCAAATTCCATGTGGTTTTGGAGGCCCACATATCCAGAGCCACACCTCTGCTAACCAAGGGCTGGCCTCTCTGGGCACTTCATCTTCTGAGTCTTTGTTTCGACATGACAAGGACCTTCAAATTCTTTGGTTGGGCATAAATTACAATTCTCCAAAAGGGAACTTAGTAGACAAACTGTGCAATGTGGGGCACATAGGGGTCCATCCAACCCTAACATGCAGGCAGATGGCCCAAGGGGCAGGTTGAAGAAGAGTAATGCATACCAATCTTGAACAGCTACCTCAGATGCCACCTCCCTCTCTTCATACCACTCTGATTCACCTTTCGTGTTCGGGATTTTGTTCACCATCAGCCTACAGCATCTTTGGTTTGACCTGTTACATACGTCACTGCTTAATGAGTAAGACAGAACTCCATTGTTCAAAATGGATCACTTACTCATTCTAAGGGGGCGGTTTGCCTTTAGTTCTAAGAATTCACCTTTCCCACAGCCTGATTCTGTGGGTTCCAGATGCGTTCTCTCAGCTTCTCTCTTTGCAGACTAGTGAGACATCCACGTGTCTTTCACTTGGAGGCAGAGCTCTCAGTCCCTGCTGATCTTGCTCCTTTCTGGACCTTGTATCCAGGAGGAGGCCTCATGCTAGAGTCCAGAGTACTCCTAGATCGGGACCTTTCCCATTTGGGTGAGCACACACTGCCTGATGGGCATGCTGGGATGTGTATTCAGGAACCAACCAGCAAAAGCTCCGGGTTCCTTCCCTGGGTAGAAAATGGCAACTCAAAAGCTCTTCTCCCTAAAGCGCAGATTTTGTCCTTAGACGTTGCCTGTCCTAAGGTGCACTAAGACCAGTCCAGCAAGAAAAACCTTTCGTTACACTCCCCATTTAGAGCAGTGCCTGTTTACCTCTGTTCTGTGTCCAGTCTCTGACCCAGGTGTAACTTTCAATATGCAGTCTTGTAGAAGGCTCCTTAAGAAGCCCAGATTATGTTCACTGGGGCCCACTTGTCCCAAGACGTATTTACCTCCTCACAGAGCCCCAGCTGATTAAGCAGGTATGAATTTTCCCTACGTAAACCATGGTATTTTTCTCAACTCATTGTATTTGCTTAAGTGTTCAGCGACTTGAGCCTTCCCAGCACTGCAGCTGCCAGGGCGCCCCCAGAACCTTCTCACAGGGTCATATGAGGCTGTCCCGGAGAGGCTGGGCAGGACTACATGAATTAATACCGGTTTTTCAAGAATTGGCACATAGATGCCACGTAGTCCCCAAAGCAAGAAGCCACTGTGAGGTCAGAAACCCTTTTCATCACAGGGCCAGCCAGTGACTCACCTGGGAGAGTGTGGTGCTGATGACACCAAGGCCACGAGTTCGGAACCCTATATAGGGATGGCCAGTTAGCTCACTTGAGAAAGCGTGGTGCTGACAACACCAAGTCAAGGGTTAAAATCCCCTTACCGGTCATCTTTAAAAAAAAAAACCTTTTCATCATCAAGATTGGTCTCCAGGTGGTCTTTGACATCTCCACCCACGTTCAGGTCAGCCAAGTCCACCAGCGCCTTCCGTGGCCATTAACCCGACCCTTCCTCAGGGCCAGGACAGCTCTACATGTGGCAAGCTTGACAACCTTTGTTCCTTCTAATGACTCAGACAATGTAGAACAAGGGAAAAGGGGTAATTGAAGGAAAAGGAGCACTTGAACAGGCTGATGGCAGGACCAACCTCCGCTCCAAATCTGGTTCTTGCATTGCATATCTGTGTGTCTGTCTCCCTTGGACAATTTACCTGACTTCGCATCCTTTTACGCATCTATATAATGAGGTGACTTCTCCTCTGCAGGACTGTGTGAGAGAATTGATGGGGCCTAGTTCCAGTGCCAGGTACATGGGTTCTTTCCACCTCACTTCTCGGTCAGGATATTACAGGTAAAGAAACAGCAAAGAACTAGTTCCTTTTTTCTTTTTTATAGTAAATATGTCTAAATGACTGTTCTTTTTTGCTGCTGCCAGAGTTTGTTGCAAAGTATTCAGAACTGAAACAGCAGAGTAAAAACCATTTTCATTACATTTTAAGAGAGGTGAGTGCAGGGGCACTAAAGACCTTTAAAGAAACATACTGAAAGAGGGTTGAGATACTAATGCGTGTGCACAGAAAATCACCCACTGGCTGTGATCATTTCTTTAAGGCCAACCTGGCACCAAAATGCCCTGTGCAGTGAGTCACCACGAACAGTGGGCTATAGTTAGATTATCTATGGTGATGCAAAAAAGCAAATCCCAGGCAGTGGTAAATCTAAGAAATTCTATTTGGGCTCTGGAATGCATTTTATATGTATTATTTTTTTTCCTTGCCAGGAGACTTACCTTAATTATGTTTCCCGTAGGTTATTATTAAAATTAGTCTACATTCCCCAACCACACACCACTGACAGCTGGGGTAAGACAGCCATAAGTGACAGGATAAGGAAGGTATACCTGAGATTAAGTGTATGAAAATACACAATGAATGCATGAATCTCTGTGTGTAGGTCTGTGTACACACATACACACACACCCACACACACAGGTCTCCTAATCCTACCATGCAACAAACACAAGCATTAGGAATAACATATAGTGGCAAGGAAATTGTTGCAAAAGGCTTCCCCAAAGACCAGACAACAAGATCATAAAACCCTTCTCAGGTCATCACACATGTACCTTGATCTTTACTCTTTAAGCACACTTGACATGTTTCATCAACTTTTACCTGGTAAGACTGATGCATGGCATGAGGGGTGACAATCAGCTTTGTATCTCATGAATATTCATAACAAAAAAAGACTGACGCATGAAGATCTTTTTCTTTCCAACAACCCTGTGCTTTCTTTTTTGAATTCCTAACATTTCCTTAAGAAATTTTGAAAGTAGAGTGAAATGTGCCTTTAATTCCACATGTGGACACTTGAAAAGTGGATTTCTGTAGATTTTACGAATGAATGTGAGCTCAGAAGTCTCTTTAAACACTGATCCACGAAAATTCAACTCTACATGAAAATGAATTTGGAACTATTTGCATATTCTAATGAATCCTCGGCCCCTGGACAGATAATTCATTCAGTCACCAAGATCTAGTTACACATTTTCCTAATACTCTCATCTCCAACCTGTGTGGTGGTTGAGGCTGCTTCAGGGCGTCTGGGCTTGAGAAAGCATTAAGAGTACTTTATTCTAATAAAATATGAGTAAATTCCAGGTCACAACATCTCCTTCTTCACTAGCGATGATATGAAAACAAACTACCACAAATGGATCTTAACACAGAGAACATCCTAACTGTATGCTCTAGTCTTATAGAACTATGATGCCAAACTGCTCCTCGTTCTATTTAATGTTTATATAAAAAGTACCTGGATTAATCTGGGTCAAAATGCAGTAAAAATCAAAATGTGGTACCACTGAGAAACTGTGACTTTAGAATAAGAATCCTAAACTTAGTTCGTTATGGATCTGTATATTTAGGTGTTCCAACTCTCAATATTTTTTGAACTAACCTAAAGAAATAGGGCATTATGAGCATGAAATGTTACCTTTGACATGAAAAAATCTTTATATTTGCTTGTATATACATAAAGAAACTTTGGAAAAAGACATACTAGTAACTTTACTTGGGGTATGGGGGTAGCTGGAGAGATGGATGCAGAAATGGGAGGGAAACTCACTCAATAACTGTTTTGGTTTTGTAAACTCCATCAACATATTACTTAATTAAAAACTCAAGCAGCCAGGTAAATATTACATGGCCTTTGCCTCACTGATGGACTTGAACTCCTGTTACCGTATGTAATCTTTCAGATATTTTTCACGCATAAAAGATTTTTTAGAGGAATTGAGTTAAAAAGTAGAAACTTAATTTGTAAAGGGTATCATGGAATGCAGTTATATTTCTCCCACTAAGTTCCAAGTTGGAAGAATTTTCTGAGTACTTTTCTGTTATTTCAAAAAAGGCAGAAACTTGTATTTTGTACTTTGGCATTTGCTTAACAGTGAAATTGCTCACACAGACATGCATGTGTGCACGCCTCCTCTAGTAGATACTGTTATTAACTTACTACCTTTTAGCTGTGTAAACAAACATATTGTTAACATAAAAGGGGAAGGAGAATTTTGTGTAGCACCATCTACACCTATTTTTATTTTTGTTCTATAATCACAAATGACATGACAATTTTTTTTTTTTTTCTTTTTTCATGACCGGCAACGGATCGCAACCCTCAGTGTCACGCCCGTACCGGA
>NW_007728438.1:174156-188460 GCF_000696425.1 Galeopterus variegatus | reverse complement strand
CGGTCTGTATGTGGGATCCAAGCCCCCGGGCGGGAGCGCTGCCGCACTTCCCAAGCGGCGCACTTATCCAGTGCGCCACCGGGCCGGCCCTGACAATTTTTAATTCATGTAAACTGTTGAGTTTCTAACGCTCAAGTTTAAAAATGCAAGTCGATTCTTTGCAGTGTCTTTTTATCAAAATAGGTGTTAATTACTATTTTTGAAATAAAATATAAATCTAAGAGTCACAAAATGTTTTTTTCTTCAGGTACAGAGTGGATGAAGTGTTTGAAAGAAAAATAATTTATGAATGACTTTGTAAAACAAAACCCCTTAACATGCTACTAACTTTGGAAAAGTCTTCTCCTAACAAGGCTTTTATTCTACCTCATACTCCAAACTCTTAAGGTTTTAAAATATTCAACTTGCCTTTATTCTTTTTTGCGGGGTAGGAGTGAGCCTGCCAGCTGGTTAGAAGCCAAGAGTTATCCAGTCAGACCTGAATGGAAAAATCTATGATTTGTTTATTTCATAGTTCAAGTTCAAAAGCAAGAGACAATTTAAATAATAAAAGGGTAAAAGGAAAAAATGCAAAAAAAAAAAAAAAAAAAAAAAAACAAAGAGGAAAAAAAAAACCAAATCAGTAAGAGTCCAAAAGAACCTTCAAGAATATTTAATTCGGAAAATGTTATTGGTTTAGAGAACTTGACTGAAAGAAAACAGCTGGGCAGAGTTCAAGGTTTTAAATTAAAAACAATCTAACAAGGTCTATGGGGATAACTCTTTGAGCCATATTTTGGAGACCAGATTCATTTCTACCAAGTAAAAGTAATAGCAGTGTAAGCTAAAAAGGAAATTCCTCACAACTGAGGTAGTTACAAAGTATCAGCACATTTTCCAAGTTCTCACAACACAGCTTAGCTATTTACAATCTATTTTTCCTCATACATAAATGGAGTGCCTTTTCAATTTTATGTCTTCTGTGATTTGTTTATATATTTAAAAAAAACTCATACACACCAGCCAGAATATGCCTATTTTATTAACATCATGCTTTAATAAATAACTGGCTACTTCTAATAAAATTAAGCCTCTGTTTACAACAGCCCCCAATGTTCCATTTTGACCATTCTTCAGAATTTGGTGTAAAAAGTTGAATGAAATGTAGACCCTGAGCTATCAAGTAATGTTTTAATATAAAAATAGAGAATTACTCTTACAACTGAAGATTGAACCAACCATAACACAAACAACCTCTCTGTGGGTTTTAGCTTCTATAGAATCAGTTGGGATCTTAACGGCTGTCTAAAGCAGGAAGAGACTTGCAGAATTTTATTTTCTGAAGACTTTTGGGAACTCCTTTTAAATTGATGTGTTACATTCTCATAGTTTTATGAGCTGTCATTTTGTAAGGACACAAGGAAGGGGGCTCCTAAGGGGCCAAGGCAGTTGTTATTCTTTGGCCTGGGACAACAGATACGGCCTTTGCCAGTTCACCCATGTGGCTAAGGGTCAACACTAAGACTTAGCCTTATCAGTTCTACCTACCCCCCATCCCCCCACCCCACCCCCCCAAAAAAACACATGAAATAATCTGGACACTCAGTTCTCCCCCAAGGGGGCTCGGCTCCTTGGCTGACATGGGTAGCACATAGCTGCAACCACTGCAAGTCCTTTGCTGTACTGACCAGAGGTTGGCTGGGCAAGAAAAAGACTCAAATAAGACACCTTACACTCTCCTAAAACAAACAAACAAATAAAAAAACCAAACTGGGGTCCAATAACAAATGCAAATACACACGCACAGACAAAAACTTTGCTTGAGTGTTGACAGCTATTCCCTGAGCCCAGGCTGCACCCCAATTCTGGCTAGCTCCCAGACAGCTCCCTGTATATGGCTGGGTTTGAAATCTGGACCACTAAAACAAGGGAGACCAAATGAGATTATTGGTCACTTACTGCTGCCATTGGAATAGAAATTCAAAGAGGGTCAGTGTAGACATGAAAACTAGCACCCTGTGGCTTGCTAACTTGAGCCTGGTTAAAAAAAAAAAAAAAAAAAAAAAATCCCCAAACCCAAGTGTGAATATGTGATAACGGGGACAACCTGACTGCCTTCTATCTTTCAAGGGAGACTCTATCAAGAATCTTTTCCTGAATGGGTTACACTTTAAGTATAAGTGGGTTCAAGAAATGGACCTACACGTAATCTTAGCTTATGTAATTCAACTCAACCAAAACGGGTAGGTCTGCAGTCTCTTCTAATCACCAGCTATAAAGGAAGTATAACCTTCTTCTTGCAGTGATGCTTGAATACAGTCTGACAAGTGGCTCAGAAGCCCGCTTATACCTTCACATTCTGTCCTAAGTTAATAACAGTTAAAGAACCCAAATCACCTCCACGTCTCTCCAGATAAGGCAACTAAAATAACAGGGATAAATGGAAATTTTACTCCTTGTTGGGCTTTTTCTTTTAATAAGATAACATGATAAATAAAACCTGCTTCTGTACAGCTATTTAATATTTCAGAAATACGTACATGTTACATGCCGAGAAAGGACCCTGGTTTTCTTGTAAGAAACAAGGTGAGATCATAATTGAAAAAAATACCCACAGACAAAATGAGAAACAAACAAACAAAACAATAGAGTGATAAAATCACAAATGCACAACCAACTACAGCTCTGTACCTACAGTTAGCCACGGTTAACATGATCCTGGGGGAGTGGGAGCCAACTTAATGTACAAGTCCCTTTTTCCTCCAAAACTGAATGAAAAAACAAAGTCAGCATTTTTTTAAACCAGTGGCCACATAGTAAAAACTGTACATCGTTGTCCATTCATTTAAAAAGCAAAGTCACTACGATGGTATAAAAGTGATTAAAGGGAGCCTTTTAACTTTTTGATGATGAACACTTTTTCTCAAAGTTTGAGAATTATCTCCACTCTCTCTGTACAGCCACGAACAAGATGCAGAAGATAGCGAGGAGGTAGGACTGCGGCCCAGCATAGGAACCAGCACTGTCGGCTTTATCAATGGCACTCTTCCCAGCGTGGTCACTGGCGTTGTACCCAAGCTCCGAAGGACAATGCTGATACTCACATCCACTTCCACTTCCTTCTCCACTAGTTTCATCACCTAGTTTTAAAAAATGGAATACAGATTTCACTCCACTTGTCATCACAAGGCGAACAAGAACAATTTGTAGTTTCAAAGCACAAATGCTTACCGATGTCAAAGAAGTCCACGTCATTCCCATTGTAAGCATTCTTCATTTTGCTGGTCATAACTCGAAGAGCCATGACTTGACGAAGGATCAGTACGTCTGGTTTGCTGGTGTCAACTTGGACCTCTGGGTTACTGCCCTGGTTGGCCAATCCATTTCCTGTCACTGCAAACAGGTACCTGAGACGGGAAACAACCCCATTACGATGATCAGTAAGCAAAAAGTAAGAGAAGATCCTCCAAGATTTCTGCTAGATTCTAGTATTTCCATTGAGCACAATTACACGGAAGTTCTTCAATTCCTAATGAACTCTTAATTTCTCCTTTTCCTGGGTATATGTCTTGTTTCTCCAGTTTGACCATGATCTTTTTGAAAGCTACCCCTTTTATAGAGGTTGGTGGGTCAGAAGAAAGTGCCCTCAAATGGGTACTTATCTAAGTTACTGAGTATGGAAGGAAGGTACACAGGGCATCGTCAAGCAAGAGAATGAGATCCTACTAGAACTGGTGCTTTATGTGAGGCCGGGCCTTTGGGCAAAGGGCCGCAGGCCTTAATATTTTTAAAATAATGACACTGTTGGAACAACCCTATTACTAGAATCTAACTACTGTCAAACTGTTGATCTTTCTGCAAGTAGCTGGGTGCCGTCCCAAAACTTCTACTTTGTCCTAAGAATGCCTGCAAGCCTTCCATGTTGTTCCTACCTACTGTGGATTGTTTCACGATGCCTCAACTGACCACTGAGAGAAGGCTCTCTGAGGGACACCTAAGCATCTAGGAAAGGAGAGGATGCAAATCCACTCAGTGGAGGCTAACCTGCTTTTGCCTTTCCCATTCCAGCAGTCATCCTCATTGCCATTTCCTGCAGCCATCCTCTCATCATTGCAAACGTTGCTAGGAAGAGAGGACCAGAACTTCTTGGCCTGTTTCAGCTTCTCCTTGACATCAGTAACCTAATTAAGAAGGCCAAAAAAAGGGACCACTGTGAAACAACACAAAACCACCTGTGTGCGTGCCTTTTGATCAATTCTAAACTATCTCCAGAGTGATACACGATTCATTTTCAACTTTAGTTGGAAGAGAACGCTGCAGATGAAATTTATACTGAGAAGTACAGAGCCACTAAATGAACTAAGAGTTGAAATGCAAGCTCTGAGAGAGTTGCCCAGATCTGCTGTCTGCTCCACCTCTTCATAGTAACTACCATCTGAGGCCTACCAGGTTCTACAGCCTGTAGACACAGCAATAAGACTCCATCTCTTCTTCCAAGGGTTTTACAGTCATGATCAAGCTTATACATGATCCGCTCTGTGAAACTAGCCTGTTACTGCTCTTCCTCCCTGTCCATGCATCTTCTCAGGCTCCCTCCTCTGCATTCCCCCTACTACTATATTTATACTCGCTTACATTTTTGCAGCGTTTGCCATGTATAAAGCAATAAGCCTGTATTTTCTCACATTTACTATACTTATGTTAGTAAGCCTAGAATGTCTGTGTCTCCCTCTTTGTAGGGGCTTTTTGAGAACAATGACTGGCCTTCTTCCTTTCAGCCTCCCTGCACCTAACACAGTGATGGACACATAATAGATGCTCCGTAAATACATGATGAAACTAAAGAGAAGTTTTGAGACAAGACATATCACATTTCCTTGACTATGCAGGAACTTAGAAAATGAGAGGCAGATTTAGTGGTATCCACATACAGTCTGCTTGAAAAGTTACACCTGAGAGACCTACACTTACAAGCCTTCCAATTAAAATTCATTTAAGCAAATGTTTTCAGTTCTTTGTCATTCAACACAGCTATTCCTGCCCACACGCTCACCAGTCGGTCCAAACTAGTGCCAGCTGCTGTGGTTGGGCGTTCCTCAGGGTGATATGGTCTGAAGCGAGCACTGAAGGCACTTTCAGAGATGGAACGAGAAATTCGCCCGGCCGGGAGGGGCTTGGGGGGTCCACATCCCTGGAAAACCTACATTGGAGTAAGTATGGTCATATTAGGGAAGTCACATCACAAGCCGGAGTGGGCCTCCAATTCTCCTTTCCAGTATCCTGCCTTCATTACCTTCTGAGACACTTGCACACTATTCTCCTGCATGTTCATAATAGCATCGGAAATCTTCACATCAATGGGATCCATGACCGATTCAATGTTGAAAGGACCCTCTAGCCTCTCCGCCACCATCAGCATAGCATCTAACATGAGGTTTGAGGAAGAACAATACAGCACAAGAGGTAAATCATTAGTTTGGCCTTGAGTAATCAGTCTGATTATTTCACCGTCTTTGTTTCCTGCATGGGGTGGGAGGCAGGCATCACAATTAATTCATGTTTTTATATCTGTCTCCATTACACCAAACTGCATTTAGTCACTCTGTATCACTAATGCTCTAAAGTGTGAGATAGCCAGATGAATGCTTTGTTCTACAGCAAGGAAACCCAATCAGGAACCTCCTATTATATGGATTATTCATTCCTTCGTGTGTCAGCAGCTGTTACTGAAGGCTCTGAGCTACCTTTCAGCTGCCAAACCTAAGGCCGGAGGCAGAAAAACATGCCAGTTCTCCCAAAGACTAGGATCTTTTCGTTTCAGGTTCCATTCACGAGTCAAAAACATAAATCAGTCCAAATCCCAGCATACCAATTCTTTTCTTTCATTTTTAAAAAAATGAAACCTTTCAGATCCATGAGTGCACAATTGCAAAACATAAATAAAAGTGTTCCTAGGAATTCTAATGACTTTTCAAATAATAAAACTTTGAATAATGCAATTTGGTATTAAGATAAAATTCCCATTTCAAATACAAGGGCCTCGATTTATTATTTTAAAGGAAAACATGTACCTTTTTTATTTGAGTGAAAAGATGACATAAGATGTAATACACAAAAATTGTGTGCTCACAACATATATCTTCACCAAATACCCTGCAAGTCACTTTTAGACTTTGGAGGAGTCTAGCGTTTTCCCAGTAAGCACTGAACCCCTTCAACAAAATATGCTGGGCTTGTTTCCATGCCATACATGTTTGTTGGGATCATGAGGTTTAGTATTTTTGCCTCATACCTATTGTACAAAAGTAGGAACTGGGAAACATAGTCCACACATGAGAAGAAGGATGCTTCATTAGTCCACACATGAGAAAAAGGATGCTTCATTAGCGACAAGCAGTGAGCTTTTGTTCCAGTGTTTAACACATGGCAAAAAAAGGTTAGGCCTACATTATCTACCGCCTTCAGGTAGTACAAGGACAGCTCCTAGAAAGAAGGGCTAGTTTCCAGGAGACTGTGTGTCCTTCTCAAAGAACACTGCCAACTACAGTCCCCAGCTGAGTTTCCACCTAAGCTTTCTAGTGGAAAGGAGTTTAAGAATCAGCATATCAATGAAACCAGATTTGGTCATCAACCTTTCACCTTCAACCTAGAACAAATGCTACACAACATTTTAAAGCCTGGGGTCATTTCTCTCAACTACAATTCCGATGTCACAAACCACAAATAGATTTCCGTGAAATGCAATTTTTTTAAAGTAATAACAAATGAAGTTTCAGATTGCATTGTGGTAAGCGCCAATAAAGTGACGCTTCTAACCTCGAAGTAAAGGCTGACAGCATGAATATACCATTGTACTAGGGGAGAAAAAAAAATGCTTTTGATGTGCTACCAAAAGGAGACTTTTGTAAACAAGTGGAGCACAAATTAAATGTGTTCATCATTGTCAAAGCATCAGGGTTGCCACGTACAGAAAGCTCATTCCTTCCTAAGCCGAGAAAAAATCCCTTGCTCCAAATAAAAATATTATGAATAGACAGATAATAAACATCCAAAATGCAGAGGTTTAAACAAGAAAAAACAGTGCATTTTGTAACTACTTATTCCCCTCGTGGCGAGGAAGTCCAGATCACTAATGTGTTTGTGAAAGACTGAAAGGAAACATAAACCCCAATTCTTCTGGCTGTTTGGCGTCTTTGTAAACTCGGAGCCGGCCGGCCATACACAAGGGCCTGGGAATGGGGAGCGAAGCCGGGGCCTTTGTTGGGGCCGGTGCCATGGCGTTGCACGTTGCGGAGCTGAAGAATGCAACCAAGGACGTATTCTGCCTGCAGCCCACAGCCCGGGAGCCAAAGCTGCCTCTAACCCCTGGGGGAAGGCACGACTGGCTATCAATCGGCTCTTGGCTCTTCGGTAGCAGCAGCCAGGCCTGATAAGAAGCCCCCAGACAAAGCCAAAGACAGTTTGCTGCTTTTTCTTCTGCTTGCTATAAGGCCACAGGTCTCTTATTTGTGAGATATCTGACTGGCCCCTGCCTCCTGCCAGGAACTGGCTGGTGTCCCCACCAGCAATCCTAATACTAAATTCCCACTGGCAGCAACATGTGCCATGAATAGGGTTGGCTATCAGTCAAATGAATGTTAACACAGCTACAGTATGAGATAGAGAACAAGGTCCACCTAAGCATGATTTACGAACCTCCAGAAACGGACCTTTTGTTTTGGTGGTAGGAATGGGGAGGTATTTGGTTGACTTTTCGAACTGAAGGTTTCATATAACCAGCCTCTTATAAGACTGAGCTACAAGATGTTTCAACTGTTTGGATCCATCCTGATAAAGGGTGATACAACTTCAACACTACTAAAACTAAAGGGTCACAATTCATGGAAATATGCAGATGTGGTTAAGAAAGGAAAGAGCAAATGGCAGCAAGAAGGCAGATTTGGAAAACCCATCCTTAGTCTCTTTAAGGGTGTAGTCCAACCGCAGGATACTGGCATTGAGCCCCCCTGCCCCCCCCCACCATAAAGCATCCTCTTCTCTCTCCCTAGGAAAAGTGATTCCTTTGGCATTGTGCCGCCAATAATCAGAAACCCACATCTTCAGCCTCACGACCTGACTGGAAGAACAGAAGGCAGTTTCCCAACTTAACCCCAAGATCTGATTTACAGAAGGTGGGGGAAACCCTCGGCCATTCATTAAATGCAGTCATTTAAAGGGGAAAGAAAAGTTCCTTGCAAAGAAAAAAAAAAAAAAAAAAGATGGGGTGGGAGGAAGAACTTACAGCAGAGGCATGTAAATTGGGACTCAATTCAATAAGCACAGAGCAGATTAATTAAACCCTCGTGAAAAATTCATGAAAAAGCGCAGGAGATTAACAATGTCTATTACTCCTGGCCTTTTATATCAGCTTATTAGAAATAAATAGTATACCTGTTAAAAATGAAGTTTGGAGACAATTATATACCTCATCCTTCCAAAAAGTATCATTTAAAGCAACGGGGAAAAATTAATTTGGAAATCTTATCATTTTCCATGTGAACTTCATTTTGTTTCTTCAAAGGTAACAAATGTAATTTTAAAAATATACAAGAACAACAGCAACAACTTCAGTCCTCCTTGTTTTACAGTAACTGGTTGAAAATATTAACTACTTAGCCAGAATATGGTTTTGATTTGATATGGACCTGCAAACTCTTGGAAAAAATATGTAGAATGTATGTTTTAATACAAGGATATAAGGACTTTAATCATAGATTCTGCTGGATATTTCAGAATAACAGAACATGCTTGTCTGCGCTTTATTCCTGATGTGTCTGTAGGAAAGTTAGCAAAACTGGGTCATTGATGCCATACATTTCTGGACCATATGGCAAATTCTACTCCCTTGCCCGAAGAAATAGTGCATTATAGGGGGAAAGTGAAAAGGCTCACCAACTTTCTTTAAAAACTCAATTTGCAAAAGTATACTGCAAACTTGATATTTGGGCATGGGGAAGAGACAGGATTAAAGAAAGAAAAAACATCGACTTTAGATCTGGAGATGCCACGAGATTTTCCTTCCATGAGAAATATTTCGAAGCAACAATTTCTCCCATGGGTTCATTCTGGGTATGATGTCTATGCCGGTCTTATGCCTTCCCTTTCATGGGATTCTGCTTTTCTATATGTGGAAGATTTTTTTCAGGTCTTCTAGCTTTGCGCTATTTAGGCTACAATTGTGCTGAATTGCTTAATATTCACATCTTTTTTTCACCCCCCTGTGTCAATGTTCTCAAGAATCTGTTGGAGCCAATTTATTGACGTACTTTCAAACAGAGTTAGTATGGTAATTAGCTCTCATGCAGACTAAAAAGCATTCCCCAACTCCAAACTCTCCCTCCTCCCCCCAAAAAGCAGCCAGCAAACTGCATCCATGTTCCCATGATTGGACAAATAAGTGAAAAATAGGTGCTTATAAAGATACTCAAATTATGCAATTATGCAAATATGATTGGGGGGTGGGAATAAGTGTGAGTTTGTTTCTAGGAACTGTTAGCATGTGTGTGCAGTCCCACTAACACTCAGCATCAGGAGCTTCAGCATGCACTGGTCACTGTTGTTTCAGGACTAATATATGCACTAAATAGGCATCCAGATAGTTGATGGCTGGACATTTAAATCATCCTTAATTTGTCCTTTCCCCCAAATCATAATCAACCCTCTCAGAAACTGGCCATTACACTTATATTGCTGTCTGGGTTCCAGTAATGGTTTTCCAGGTGGAAGGTACATACACGAATACTTCTCTCTTAAATTACCAGGGCAAAAGTCCTTCCTTTCTCACCTGAGCAGTCTGTTATTGCTAAATCCTCTATAGAAACAGAACCCCTAAATGTCAACAATCAGATCTCACCTGATCCAAGTAGCAGATAGGTATCTAGCCAGGGTGCAGAAGATTCAGTTGCAGTGTAACAGATATAACATTTTAAAAGCCACTTTCATAGCTCCGTGAGGGCTGTACTCCAGTATTTACATGGATACGAGCCTATGATACATAACTAAAACTGACCTTCAGGGGGAAAATATTGAAAAGGCACTTTCTCATTATATCTAATGTCTTCAGAAATGCCACCATTTAACTTGCAGTAATGTTTTGACTATGCTCAAAGTTCATACTTCGAGCATAATAAAAGTTCATACTTTGAGCATAGTCAGGACCCTGGCAGCACTAAATAAATAACACTAAAATGAACAGAAATTTCAAAGATGACAATTACGACATTCCTTGTGGCTGCAAGTGGAGCTCTGTCTAGCAATTTCAGTACATTCGTTGCTTGCTCACCCATGAAACTGTTCCACTCAAAATCAAGATCCCCTTGGTTGGCCAAACAGCCTCTCATGATGTTCGAGCAGTAGTTGTAACATGGCTTCACAGTCACGAGACCCTGGCAGTGGGAGCAGTAGATCATCTTCAACAGGGCGTGGGTACACTGGGCTGTGGGATTTACCTAATATGTGAGAAGAAAAAAAGGCAGTGATGATGGAGCTCAAATAGACATAGAAATTCCAGATCTATCAGGCTGACATTGAAGGCTTGGCCATGAACTTAATTTAAAAATGAGTTGTGACTGATCACAATTAGCAGGCCTGGCCTGCCTCTGGAAGAGGAGAATTAGATCTAGACTAGATATTAGAAAAAGAGAAGGTGTGTGCTGCGAAGAGGGGGAGAGAGGTGGGGATGAACATCATATGACCTTAAACAATCAAGGTACATATATGAGGGTACTTTAAACGTTCATGGAAACAAGCAGAATTAAAAGAAAATACAAATCTTTCTATGAACTTTTTGAAGACTTATGTCTCTCACTCTGTAAACTCCCCCAACCCCCTCCCTCAGTCTCTCTCTCCCTCTCATATAAATTGCTCAATGATTTCAAAGTCCTTTTACAAATCATTTTCCAGGATCAGCCATGAGATGTAGTATTGGAGGCTACTACCTTCACCTGTCCACCATCCAAGCCCTGTTATGACTGCTACCATCACTGTGTTTGTCTCTGCCAGACTGGAACACAAGCACTACATCTTCTCAATCATACTGGCTGCCCTTTGAGTCTTGCTATGGTTTGGATGTGCTTTGTCCCTGCCAAAACTCATGTTGAAATTTAATTGCCAATGTAACAATGTTGGGAGGTGCAGCCTTTAACAGGTGATTAGGTCACTGAGATAGATTAACATCTCTCTCAGGAAGGCTGGATTAGTTCTTACAGGAACAGATTAGGTCTTGCAAGAGCAGGTTGTTATAAAGTGGATCAGCCTCCTTTGTCCCCTCTCTCTTTGCATGGACCCACTTCTCCTTTCTGTTTCTCTACCATGTTATGACATAGCATGAGGCCCTCACCAGAAGCCAACCAGATGCTGGCACCATGTTCTTGGAATTTCCAGCCTCCAGAACTGTAAGAAATAAATTTATTTTCTTCATAAATTACCCAGTCTCAGGTATTCAGTTATAGCAATAGAAAAATGACTAAGACAAACCTTAACCTTCCAATCAAGGTTTAGGAGGGTATCTAATATATACTCTGTTCTGGGCCAAGAGCTACGCAGAAGGCAAAATTAATGTATTCTACAGGGCAGAATATGAGTAACTTTAAACTTAGGGGTACATGAAGGCTTTCTAAGGCTTGAGAGCAGTAAAGCACAAAGTGCTCAGGGAATACTTCATTGAAGAGGTGGAGAATCAGTCAAATTTGGGGGGAGGAAGTTGGGTTTATATGGTCAAATGAAGGGAGAGGACGATGAAATGAACAAGAGAGTGTACCGAGCATATCATGACATCTCAGAATGGGGTTGAGGAACTGTAGGAAATAAGACTGGATGCATAGGAGTGCGTACATGGCCAGAACTTAGAGGGGCTTGAACAGTAGGCAGAAACTGAGACACCATATGGTAGGACACAGGGGGCTATTAAATTTCCTGAAGAAGGGAAGCAGCAAGGGTGGAAACAGTACCGAAGTCAGATTGGGCTGGCCATCCTCTGCAGAGGAATGGCTTAGTTTCATCTTTCTAGTTCTACAAGGGGAGCTGATTCCATCCGTCATTCAATTCCCTTAATGCTTAGAAAGGATCGTGGCTAAGTATCACACACTGGCAGCTAACTAAAAGTTCCCATCTTCCCTATTCTCTGCACCCCCGCCCCCTGCCTCTTTCGGAGTCAGTATCAGAGGATTAGTGCATTCCTCTCTTTCAGTACCAACCGGTTCTATAAATATAGATGTTTAGAAGCAGAAACCACTGTAAGGAAGAGATGCAGGATGTGCGGCAGCCCTGCAATGTACTTCACTTGCTCTGGAGGGTTACTTTGGATACTGCTTATCACCAGTACCCTTAGGAATAGGAACAGGGAATTAGTACTGTCAGGAGAAAAACCTAACACTGGCAGGCTCCTGTCTGACATATACACACACACAAACACATGTACTCAGTCTTACCCCGAACAGAACTCTAGCCTATAGGAGGGAAAACATGTAACAAGATGGTAATTGTATACACTAAAGTCAACGTACCCTACAAAGAATTAGGATTTTTCCACAGTTTTAACCAGTCCCAAATGTTTCCCTACACACTAAATTAGTCCTTTTAACTATGTATTAATGTACAGTAAAATCTTGGCTAACCAATTCCCTGGAGGAATGGCCCTTCTGGATAGCTAGATTTTCTGGATGGCTAAAGTTCATTCCTTTAAAGTCACAGATTGTTAGGACTTTGATACTCGTCCATCTCTCATTTTACAGATGAGCAAATAGGCCTTAAGAGGGGAGGTAGCCTAAGAATCATAGGACCACAGAAGCCTTCGAGTTGGAAGGGGCCTTAGAGATCACTGAGGGCTGCTCTCACACTTAAGAGATAAGAAAACTGAAGGCAAACAGATAAAGCAACGTGCTGACAGTCACCCTGCTACATTTAATTCCAGTACTGTACTTTATCAAACATCTGTGACAAAAAGATTTCTCAGATGTATCACGCTTCCTTACGTTCTTAAACAGAAGACAGGAGACTCTCATCTTAGGCATCGGTTATTTTGTTCTTTTAGTTAGGTTCCACATTGATGAGACTGCTAAATTGCTGGATTTTAGAGAGGTAAAGAGTTATGTAAATGACTCTAAAAAATCATAGAACAGCGCACGGCATTTGTTGAATACTATGCTTAAGAGAAGACAACGCCCTAGTAAGAAGAAATGTACAAAGCTAAAGTGACAATAAATAGTTATTGAGCACATACTGTGCCAGGGATTATTCCGTTAGATGTTTGCATTTAGGTAGCAAGACAAGTAAAAATTTCTGTGTTAGAATATGAAATCTGTTCTACAAAACACAAACAAGTTCCAAATTGGTATGGGCCTTTAGGAAATGAGCAAAAATTTAAAACCCAAGATAGTTACATTCAAGAAACATTTTTCAAAGAATTCCTTTTCCATTCCTTTTCTTTTTCAATAACTCTAGGAAGTTCATTGTATTCTCAGTTCAACTTCAAGTCAAATTATTTATGCAGTAGACCTTGTAGTACCCTCCCTGCCCAAATAGGCTGATGGAGGCTCAAGTTTTAAAAACAGAGACCAAACTAAATGATACAGTAGAGTTTTTTTAAAGGAAGATTATGAAGCTGGGTTTGGTGGAATTTTTCCATTACATTCTTTGGCTAAGTACTGGCTCATGCTCTGCACATGATTTGTTGTGTCACTACTAAAAATGATCACAAAGAACTCGGCTATAGCATGCTATGGAAACACTAAATATTACCAGAACTGAAGAGAGAGATGGGGAAGTTATAAGAAAACTGGGTCGAGAAAGGACACATGAAATACCAAAGTTAGAGAAAATCTGCCTTTCGTCTCACAACCACTAATCAGAACCTGGGAAACAAATCCCTTCTGTGCAATGAGGCCCTGGTATAAAGGGAAGGATTTTAAAAAACAGTCATAAGATCTAAAGAAACAAGAGCCCCCTGCTATGCTTCATTCCCTCACACAAAGTGTCAGTAATGCGACCACTCCCCAGGCCTTGGGGCCCCACCCTCACTGACCTGACCAAGCTCAGGATGGTGGACCCAGAGTGTCATGGACCAGCTCTACCTTCTGACTCTGGACTTCCCCAGTGGGTTAACAAAATGGCTGCCTCCCTTTTGGAAAACAAGTGAGAAGCAATGTAGGTTGGTAAAAGAGCCAGCCAAAGGTTTTCCACTAGCACAGGGAAGAGAAAGCCAGAGAGTACAGTTGGCCTCCATATATCAATCTGCGGTTGGTTGAATCCATGGACATGGAACCCGCAGATGGGGGGGGGGGGGGGGGC
>NW_007728438.1:133556-173156 GCF_000696425.1 Galeopterus variegatus | reverse complement strand
GGGGGGGGGGGGGGGGCACGCACGTGCAAGTGACTGTATAATGGTACTTCAATTTAAATTCTCTCATGAAGGTTCTGGCAAAAACCCGAGATCTCCTTGAGCCAGTGGGTGGCTCTTTGCTGTTCACATGGTAATATACCAGGCACTGCTGGGTGTTCCTTCATAAGCTCTCAATGGTCTCTCCACACTACCAGGGGTGAACCTTTCATCCATAACCAAATAAAATAGTGGACTGAGTCACACTTTGTTCTGGGGCTTTATTCATTTTGAATAAAAATTCAAGTTTGTTTACATTCTACTCCCTGGTAACCCTCAAAATCAATGACTTATTTTGAGTCCTCCCCAAATTATGTACTGAAGTAGATTTACTTCAGAAAACCCAAGACCAAGTGATAGATCATGCCACATGGGAATTAACAAAAAGGATAAGTACACTCCACGGTCTTCTTTTAATCCTCTATTTATTCTCTGTGGCATGGCATGCCACTTAAAATGTTCAGTTTGATTGTTACTTTGGGGACACAGCTCTTGACTAGTGTTTTGTTTTTCTTTCATTTAGAAGGACCTGTTGAGCCCAGATGTTAGTAACTTCCAGAATCCTTGGGGCTGGGGTAAGAGGGAGAGTGAAGTTTATGACTGCTTTTTACAAAAGTCACATCTTTCAGACCTCTCTCAGAGATTTAATAGTTATTTCTCAAAATCATATGAAAGACAGATAAAAGAAAACTATACAATCCTCCCTTCCCTCTTTGAACAAAAAGAATGGTTTAATGGTCTCAGAAAGAAAATGCTTACTTAGTGTTTATGGTTTTATGGTCATGAGGGTTTTGATGTCAAGATTCAAGAGAAAAATATTCTGTTCTATGACAGCTACTACTGATAGCTTTTATTGGATCTTATTAAATGTATAAGATACATTTACAGAGTACTTACTATGTGCCAGGCTCTGTTATAAGTACTTCACATGTATGTATTAACTAATTTAAGCCTCAATAATCATATGAGGTGAGTATCACTGTATCATTTCACTGATGAGGAAGTGGAAGCCCAGTTTAAGGGACTCACACAAGGTCTTCTAGTAAACGGCACAGCCAAGATTTGAACCCAGGCAGTTTGGTTCCAGAGCATGTGAACTTGACTTCCTTCCCATGTATCTACATAGCTTCTTTTGAGTAACAGACTATAGAGACCTTGAGGACAGCACACAGGTCCTTCTCCATAACTCCTCAACCCTAGTACATGTCTCCATACACAGCGAAGGGTCAGCTATGGGGCTGGATGTTTTCTAGTGACAATTTACAGTTTTCAAAGTTTATTGACCAAATGAATCAGTTTTTATGTTGGAGAGTGTCAAGATACAACTGTACTACATGGAGCGACATCTCACTAGACACTTGGATGAGATGACGTCTTGTTTAATAAAACAAAAGGAATCACTGAGCAAGTGCTATGTCTTTAGAATTGTTCAAGATGCTATAGGGGTGAGGAAGAAAAGTATGTATATGTATTACTCACCTGCCCTGCTCAGAAGGAATTCAAAGGCTCAAAAAAACACTGCTACACATGGAGAGAAAAGAGTTCACTTGAACAAAACCAGAAAACAATACATATTTTTCCGAAGTCTTAAAATTTTGAAAGAATGACAGCTAAATGTAGCAGAAATGACCAAGCCCTAATAGAAAGTGGGACATAACTGGCATAAGAAGAAAAAAGGTTAGACATTATTTAAGAATGAGAAAGTCTGATTTGTTTACTTTTAGAGGTGATATTATAGAAAAGGGAACATCATCTGGTCTGAACACTTCTATATTAACTCAAATACCCAAATCAATCTGATTTATTGACCCATAGTGACAATACATTAATACCCAATTTCCAAGCCTTATAAAATCCTTCAAGACTGACCCCAGTCTTCCTAAATGTCAAGGTAACTCTAGAAGGTGCCAGTCTATGTTTCATGGTAAAAGTCAGTGGGGGGACTTTTCTTTTTAAATTATTTTTAACATAAAATTTTTTAAAAATTTTCTTTCCATTGTACTTGTTTACGGGATACAGTTTGTTGTTTCAATACATGCATGCATTGTATAATGATCCAATTACAATAGTTAGCAGCATTTCTATCACATTAACATTTGCCATTTCTTTGTGGTTATAACATTCATGACCCTCTTTTGTGGCTATCTTGAAATATATGATACTGTATTATTAGCTCTTGTCACCCTAGAGCACCAGAACTTATTCTTCCTATCTAACTGTGACTTTGTATTGGTCTATCGACCTTTCCCTGCCACCCCCCAGCCCCCTCCTTTTCACACTCTTTTTTAAAATACTCATATTCCTGCCTTCATCAGGATATATATTTATCAAGACATCTGCATGCCATATCTGCTGTAAAAAGCTCTTGCAGAAAAGTCTCCTTCTCTGCAAAGACTTTTGAAATATTGATTGAGATGTTCTAGCAAATAACCTGCATTTTCCAAACACCGCATTAAAAACTACTGCAAGTAGCCTGAAAAAAAGAAGAATGCTGCAGCAGAACTCTTTGTGCAGCCTGGATTTCATTTCAGTAATTCAGAACGAGCCTTAAGCCACATTACAGTGACAGCGGTCAACACACTGCACTTCTAGCTCATTCCAGCTCCTAACATACGTTCGCTGCAGCATTTTTTGTTTTTTGAGTTTTTTTCTTCTTACACAGCCAATAGTACCAAACAAACAGAAAAGGTCTAGATTTTATCTGTTGCTTGGTTAACATAAGCACCCAATAAAAATAACAGGAAATGTCTCCCAAAATTATGGTACCCACACTTGCCATGGGACGTGATGAGTTTATTCAACAATTTCCCGAGTTTTGAATTCAACACACACACACACACACACACACACACACACACACACACACACACACACACACGAAGATGAAAAGTTCCTATTTCCCTGACAGTAGAATTTTAAAAGCATAACAATATATAGAGAATAAGCTAGGACTCATTTAGGAATATTTGTGAACATGTTGTAGATAAAATTGAAGCTGCATAAATACTTAAAAGTGTATCTACGGTTTTGTTTTAAATAATTAGACTCGGTTATAACCTATAAATTGAAGAATTACTGTATTAACCTCCTTGAAGAGGGCTCAATTTTTTTTTCTAAGACGTATACATTTTTAATGGTTGTTATATGTTCTTAGTCTCTTTTTTCTAAAATTTTAATTTATCAATATACAGTGTAGTTGATTTTCGTGTCCCTTTACCAATTAGAGGGCTGTATGTTTGAGAGTATGTAATCTCAATGTATTCAACCCTTGACACCCCCCACACACACTCCTACCATCCCTACCCCCACCACAGATTGAGTCCTACCTTCCTTACTGCAATTCTAGTCTAAGATTGTGAGTGAAAAAGAATATTGAGGGTTGGATAAATGTCTACACTTTGCTTCTTCTTCTTTTTTTTTTTTTTTTTTTCCTTTTTTTGTCTTTTTTCGTGTCCGGCAATGGATCACAACCCTCAGTGTTGCACCCATACTGGACCAGGACCGGCAACGGGATCGCAACCCTCGGTGCTGCGCCCACACCTCGCTCAGCCAGTGAGCGGGAACCGGTCTGTATGTGGGATCCGAACCCTCGGCGGGAGCGCCACCACACTCCCAAGCGGCGCACTGCAGCAGTGCGCCACCGGGCCGGCCCTACACTTTGCTTCTTAAAAGCTGTTTGTATTGACTGTTTTCTAAATTTACATTTCTAATGATTTGGGGAAATGGCAAAATAATTTGTTTAGTACTCTTGTAGGTGTCAGGCATTGAGAATAGACAGAAATGAAGGGGGAGCAATTGAAATTGTTTTCAAGGCAAGACAGTCATTTAGACATCAAAATGAGAAGGCACCAATTTCTAATTACAGCCGCTGTAGTTTGGGGTGGGGGTGCAGACATAGTCCCATTATGTCATTGTTAATTGAAACCATGAGAATGCAACTCTCTTTGGCATAGGAGCTATTAATTTTCATGGTGCATGTAACCATTTGTGCATTTCTGAAAGACCACAACAGACTTCAGAACCCTTCCAGGCAAAACTGCGGCTACAAGCAGGTAAATAAGAAATGTATCATGAACCATGACAAATAAAGACGGAATAAGTAATACAAAGATGTATAACGCCAGAGTATTACTGAACCATCTGTTACTAATTAAGGGGACTTTTCTGAAGTTTGGGTTGTAAAGCTCAATGGAGTGAACTGAAATCACTGGATGTTTGGGCCTAGAAAAACTAAAGCAAGGCAAGTATACTCCAACTAAGAAGCACCTTTCTCTTGAAGCAAGTTAAGCTTGCTGGTACTAATGGACTTTCAAAGGCTTAGTGATAATCGAATCATTGCTCAACTTCCAACTGCAACCCTTTTGTTGCAAAAGTAAACTGGAAAAGCAGGGCATCCACTCATAAAGAGAAAGTGGGAACATCTCTGAGTAAGGACGCAATCAGTAGCCCCCAAACAAGGATGCTTTTCATATTTGACTTTAAAGACCTCTTTGTAGATGAAGTGGGTGAGGTGGCCCTCTTCAATTAGTAAATACGTTCCCCACACTGAAAGGTCTCTTTCCAGGCCCAAGGCAATTAATTTGATTGGGCACCAGAAGGAATGTTCATTTCTTGGGTTGTTCTAGTTCCACCTGCAAACTATATTGAGCAGGGGTTAAGCACGGTAAGAACACATATTTATGAAAAAACACTGCGTGGGTATCCTAACTGGTAGAGAATCATATCCATAAATTAATAAATGTATCTTTCATCATGTTCAATTTGAAATATGTCTTTGATAACCAGATCACTTTGTCTTTCCCATACCACTATATCTCAAACTCTGTTTAACTGGTCATCATACTCCAAAAATTAATATAATAACTATTTTCTCAAGTATGCAAACATGCTTTGCATGCTTCTACACAAAAATATTCCAGATACTAGATTTTTACATAATTCTTATTTCAACACCATTAGAAACTGATTTGATACCTATGTGTACTATTATTATGTAATTTAGGTAAAATAACCCAACTTAGTTGAAGGGTTTGATTTCAAATCAGTTCTTAAGAAGCTCAGTAGTGAAGCGAAAACATTTTTTAAAAAGTTTCTAATTATGAACACAATACTTCAAGTAGCCATAAAACATTATTTTCAACGAAACAATTAGCAAGTAATGTCTTCTCTATGTAAATTAAGCTATTACCTTGTATTTGCTGTATTCAAATAAATGGATAAAAATATCTTAAGCAGATGTGAGAATATAATGAATAGAGAATAGAGTCCAATTCTTTAAAAAAATCTTTAGGGCCGGCCCGGTGGCGCACTGCTACAGTGCGCCGCTTGAGAGCGCGGCAGCGTTCCCACCAAGGGTTCGGATCCCACATACAGACCGGCCGCTCACTGGCTAAGCGAGGTGCGGGCGCAACACCGAGGGTTGCGATCCCGTTGCCGGTCTCGGTCTAGTACGGGCGCGACACTGAGGGTTGCAATCCGTTGCCGGTCACGAAAAAAGACAAAAAGGAAAAAAAAATCTTTAGAGTTCTATTTAGAAAGTAACTTTCTCAAAGAACTCAACAATACTATGGTACAGAGGAAACCTCTTTCTTGCTTTTAAGGAAAAAGCATACCAAAAGCAACATCAGAAAGTTACTGTGACTATTTCCCATTGGGTCACATAGTCTTTATTGCATAAGTAAGGGTGTCTCAATCTTAAATACCAAAGTCAGGCTTACTGATTGCCCACAGTTAATTCTGAGAACCATGTCAAAAAGAATGCAACACAGGGAAGCCACAACTGCTTGCTTTTTCCCCTATCCTGGGAGGTGGAGTGATGTAGACAAAGGCAACTCTTCCAGCTCTCAGTCTTCCAACCTGCAACTTATGGACTTCCTTGTTTTGACCACACTTCCCTACCCCAAGTTGGAAGGCTCCAGAATCTCAGTTTTCTAAACTGGCTCCAACCTCACAAAGTGAGGCTAGCACCATGACAGCTGCCTGGTCCTTCTTCCCAAGAATCAACACTAGAGCTCAAAGAAAGAGGGGGTGGGGTGGTTAATGTAAAGTAACCACTTTTCAAACACTTGCAAAGGGCTTTCAACTCTCTGCCTTTCTCTTTGGCATCAGTGTGCATGCTCACGCACACATACACACGCACACAGACATTCAAATCACACATTGGAGCCTTTCTGCTTTTCCATCTTAGGACAAATGCAAAAAATTGTTGAAGGAGGGCAAATGTGTTGGGTGAACTACAATGTAAATAACTTGGATCTGGATTAACTGTGCACTGTTGTAGGGCTCTGACGTAAGTATCTCCAAAATTAATAATGATTGCTGGGGTTGGCAGAAGTTCAGGAATCAGATTATTCCCTTTATTACAACAATCATCTAATCATCTCCCCACTTACCTCACCCCGCCCCTCATATGCCCCAACAAATATTTGTAAATTACAATAAAAACATCAAGAGGACGGGCCGGCCCGGTGGCGCACTGGAGAGTGCGCCGCTTCGGAGCGCAGCGGTGCTCCCGCCGAGGGTTCGGATCCCATGTGGAGACCAGTTCCCGCTCACTGGCTGAGCATGGTGCGGTGCGGGTGCAACCGGGCGCGACACCGAGGGTTGTGATCCCGTTGCCGGTCAGTAAAAAAGACAAAAAGGAAAAAAAAAAAACATCAGGAGGAAAAAAAGTGAGCAAAAAACATACTGGACAGAATTGTTTCCTGACAGTATATGGCCTGGCGATGACAGAGACAGAGAGAAAAAGTTATCTTTATTATCACCCAATTCTAATATGAAAAATCCTGTGAGCACCTATTTTTCATAACACAGTATTCTTTAGAATCTTTGTCTTCGCTCTGGTGAATCTGTCTCCTTTTTAACTAGGCTGACCATGCATCCTGCTCTGCCCAGGACAGTCCTGGTTGCTTACTAACAATTAGTGACACCTATTGCCTGGGTCGAATTGTTAATAAGCACCCCCTGGTTTAGACAATAAGCATCTCAGTTTACGTAATAAATTATGTAATCTCCCTAACTATAAAAGAACTACGAGGCAATCGGGTGACTATTTTAGTGTGTGTACTGCTGTCTAGTTTTTATGTTGATGATTTCTCCAGTTCTCAAAACAACCAAACGCCCTAAGCAAGAGCTGCTATCATTGGATACACAGGCTTTTTAGCAATGTGTTAGTTTTCTGTTGCTGATAACAGAGTACCTCTAAGTGGGTATTTTATAAAGAAGTGAAATTTATTTCTTACAGTTTGGGAGGCTGAGAAGTCTAAGGTCCGGGGGGCACATCTGGGGATGGCCTTCTTCTGGGTGGGGACTCTCAGCAGAGTCCTGTGGTAATACAAGGTACCACGTGGCAAGAATGGCAAGATTACTTTCATGTGCTCTCCTTATAAAGCCACCACTCCACACCATGACAAACCATTATACCATTACTCCATGAATGGATCAAGCCATTCATGAGGTCAGGGCCCTCACAATCCAATCACTACCTAAAAGCCCCACTTTTCAACACTGCCACTTTGGGGATTATTCGTCCACATGAGCTTCGGGGGGAACAAATATTCAACCCGTATCAGCCTACAACTTGGCTTTTCCTTTGAGGGCCTAAAAGTAACAGCACTAAGATCAGTCTTGCAAAAATTACTTTGCCGCAGTATATTGTTCCTTCCCTGGTATTGAGTCATGGCAGTGTAGAGGTGGAAGGGCCTTCAAGAAGTTTTTAAATACTATTTGGGGAAAGGGGAGTGGTGACAGACCAGTAGAACCTTTTTTCCCTTAAAATCTTGCTCAAGACCTTACTGCATAAAACCGTGAAAAGCAAAGCTTCACTGGTGGAACCAGGAAGTAAAGGCATAGATGCCCAGAGTCTTACCCTCTAGAAGATTCCCTTCTTCCTTGCCTGTCCTCAAGAAAGCCCCTGAAATACTCCCTAAGCTGGCTGCTCCTAGGAACATAGTCTGAAAAATACTGTTCTAGTCCAATTTGCTTAATTTACAAATGAGGAAACTGAGGTTCATTTCTTCAGCCCCTGGTCACACGTTACATTTTCATTTTCTGTACTGGTAATCCTACAGAGTTGTAAGTCAAGAGCAGTGAGGTCCACACTAATTGTCATGGACAGCTGCATCTTCTGAAGAGCTCTGAGTGCACCTTGTAACAAGGAAACATACGCTGATGGGTATTCAATGCTTTTCTAGACTGTCACTAGTCGACTTAAACACAGTCATTCAAAACAACCAAATGTGGAGCCTATGTGTGTTTCTTTCTCTAGAGGAAAAGGAGAATAAGAGCTAATAAGAGGTATTAAAATAATCTTAAAAATTAAGACTCCAGGGCCGGCCCAGTGGTGCACTGCTACAGTGCGCCACTTGGGAAGCGCAGCAGCGCTCCCGCCGAGGGTTCGGATCCCACATACAGACCGGCCGCTCACTGGCTGAGCGAGGTGCGGGAGCAACACCGAGGGTTGCGATCCCGTTGCCGGTCCCGGTCCGGTACGGGTGCGACACTGAGGGTTGCGATCCGTTGCCGGTCACGAAAAAAGACAAAAAGGAAAAAAAAACAAACAAACAGAAATATTAAAAGGTTAATAAAATATAAGGTCCTTTAAAAAAAAAAAAAAATTAAGACTCCAGAGCAAATATACATCCTAAGAATAGCTACCAAGAAAACCACTGAAAAGAATATTAATGATCTATGAGGATGTTTATCATACTATTCAGTAACTCTAAAATGTACACATTTGAGGGGTCTTCAAAAAGCCCATGGACAGATTTGTATTACCTTTCAATTCTATTTTTCTATGACCTTCTGAAGTATCCTCATATAAGGACAAAGTGTGGAAGAGAAGGGGCAAGAGAAAAAGAAAACAGAAGTGAAGGTTGTTATTGAGCCAGTGGAATTCCGATGATTTATTTTTCTACCTCTCCCAAACTTTCTTTTGAAACAAAGCAAAACAAAACCAGAAACACGGAATGCAAAGAGCACTTACCACGGAGACTTTGCTCACTATATCTCTTGCAACTGCTAAGCCTTGAGCGAAAGTGCGGGCTGCTACAAATGCACGAGTGACCTGGAGCTTCAGTTTCCGAGGGACGTCTCCAAAGGGCTTCAGCTCCTCGGTGTACTTGCTCACACATTCCAGATAATCATCTGTGAAGTGGTACTGGGAGTTCACCAGGCGGAACATCCGCTCCAGAAGGCGAGCCCAGAAGTCATTTAGCATTTCTTCCAGGTTCACGTTCCCTGCCACGTAGTAGCGCTTCAATTCTACGAAGAGATCCTTAAATACCTCGGAATTTTGCATGTATAAACGGCCATATGTCTTCACAAACATATCATTCAGGGATTTCTCTGCATTTTCAAGTAGTTCTTTAAAGAATTCTAAAAACAAAACAAAGAAGCATAATGGAAAACAGGGATTCTGGTAATTAAATAACTGAGGGCTTTTCAGGTAAATTGGATAAAAAAAAAATCATGGAATTGGAAAACATGCTTGCCTATAGGGTGAATTTCTTTTGGAAAATTTGGCATCTCTGATCATTTGTCAATGAAAGGAAACCTATGTCACAAAGTCACTTACATATGAGGGCACTTCAAAAAGTTTGTGGAAAAATAGAATGAAGTGATAGTATGAATCTTTCCATGAACTTTCTGAAGAACCCTCATATGTGTCTACGTCTAGAAAAGGGGCGAAAACGAAATTTTAAACCAACAACTTTTCAGGAGTCATCTGTACAACAACAAATTATACCATTCTTTCTGTGTCACAAGGTGAATAAAGAAAAGCTGGACAAAATGGGCACATGAAGTTTAAAACATGAGGTTTCCCAGAACTTTTTACTGAAAGAATCTAAACCAAAGTTAATCATGTCCCCTAACTGCAACTGAAGACTAGGCTGAGTGTTTTCAAAAGTTGTTGTTTCACTTGGGCATGATTTTTTTTCTTTTTTCCCCTCTTTACTTAGGTACGTGACATGCAGGAAAACTGCGTGGAAGATGCTTGAGTCCAAGAAAAGTAATAAAACACCCCTAGAAGCGAGCACATATGTTTTCTGAAAATATGTTCTTGGGTGTTCCCTGTGACATTAGTATAAGCTAGAGGTATCCAAGTTGACCCTGGGTTCCTAAAAGATTCATGTAGTAACATAATGAGACTCTTTCCAGTGTCGTGTTTGTGTGTGTGTGTGTGTGTGTGTGTGTGTGTGTGTGAAAGAGAGAGAGAAAGAATGCATAATGGATTCGACCACAGACTTTGTATCGTTATAAGACAACATGGAAAAACAGCTGAAAAATACAAATGAGAACACCTAGTTATTTCCGATTTATATTTCGGCCACCACACAGCCACCACACAGCCACAGCCTAAGTGTTAAAGATCTTAATCTCTTAAGTACAAGTGGCAAATTAGTTTTTCTCCTGGAGATTTTCTCAGGAAGTTCAAAGAAAAGAGGAACTAACAGAGTTATCTATAACATTAATCATTAAAAAAAAAAATACCAAGATGGTATAAAAATAAACACCTCATGATATCAAGTTTATAAGCAGGAAATACAAAAAAAAAATACCAAAGCAAAATATAAGGACCACATCAAATAAAAAACTGTCTCTAGGTGAACATGGAGCAGAAAAGAAAACATGGTGCCTACTTCAAAGCCAGAACACTGGCAAGCTTACCAAAACACACTAGTGCTACAAAACCATCCTCTTCTCACATTTGGTGGGCAAATCAGAGGCCGACTACTAATTTCCAATAGTTTTCAAAACCTGGACTGAGTAAACAGAAACCTTCTGGAGGGAGATGGACGTGGGTGACTTTCCTTACATGCCAAGAGACTCCATACCAGTGCCGCTCAAGCCCCTAACTCATCACTACGTGGCTCCTTGAGAGAATGGGGGCAAAAGTCCATAATCCTCCCTGGTCCCAGCTTTGCAAACCTTGTATTTTTATTTTTATTTATTTATTTGTGGGGGGCCTCTCTCCTTTTCCTTTTATCTAGTTTCTCCTTTCTAATACTGCTTGTCTTTTATCTCCTGGGCTTTCTTCAGAGAAAGAAAGGGAAACGGATTTCCTCTGCAGAGTAAACAAATAGACAGGTCAACTCATCTTCATTACAAGTGCACAGCCGGGCATTTTACCAAAGTTCTCTCCCTGAACGTGAGAGGGCAGGAAGCACTCAAATCAGCTACCTGGGTGCAGCCTCTATGGAAAATGGTATGGAGATTCCTCAAACAGTTGCAGATAGATCTACCATATGACCCAGCTATCCCACTGCTGGGAATGTACCCAAAGGAATGGAAATCATCAAGTCGAAGGGATACCTATTCCCCAATGTTCATTGCAGCACTCTTTACAATAGCCAAGAGTTGGAATCAGCCCAAATGTCCATCATCGGATGAGTGGATACGGAAAATGTGGTATATCTACACAATGGAATACTACTCAGCTATAAAAACGAATGAAATACTGCCATTTGCAACAACATGGATGGACCTTGAGAGAATAATATTGAGTGAAACGAGTCAGGATGAGAAAAAGAAGTACCACATGTTCTCACTTATTGGTGGGAGCTAAAAAAATAAACAAATTAATTTACCCAAAAACACACCAAAAAATACCGGGGGTGGGGTGGGGAAGAAGATATAACAACTATACTTTTTTTGTAGTTGTTACAACAAACAAACGGAAAGGACATTCTTGGGGGGGAGGGGAGAGAGGGAGGAGGGAGGGAGGTGTCGGTGATGGGCCATAATAATCATATACATTGTATATTGACAAAATAAAAATTTAATGAAAAAAAAAAAATCAGCTACCTGAGGAGGCCTTTTATTCTCTCCAAAATCTCAAGTGGTTTTCAAAGTGCGGACCTGGGATATGCATGCATCAATACCACCTGGGCACTTGTTAGCAATCAAGCTCTTGGCCCCACCACACTTACCGAACTGAATCAGAAGCCCAGAAAGTGGGCCCAGCCATCTGTGATCCCGCTGTACCCTAAAGTTTGAGAACTACTGTAACTGATGAAACTTGTCCCGTTTCACCTCTCACTGGCAAAATCACCAACAGCTCAGGGGCTGTGCTGAGTGTAAAGCACTTAGGGTAAATGTTAATGTTTTAATTAAGGGAAAATGTCTTTCCAGTGAATTGCGCTTTTAAAACTTTCTGTTGCATTTCTAAGAGTGATTTTCTTTTTGCTGTCTTGGGGACAAATTTTCTTGTGTGGAACTCCTTCAATTAAGTGTTAAGGTAGATGATTAAATGAATGTGGCACTTTTCTAGAACTGAAAGTTGGGGAGTCTGAGGGTGAGAAGGAACCTTAAATGTCACCTGGTCCACATCCCATATCATGCTTGAATGGCTAGCATCCTTGCCAAGCGGTACTTGCTCACTGGGGGTATAAAACAAGGCACGCATAGGTTGTTATTACATGTCCAATGTGTTGCACACATAGCTCTCACATGTTGGAAAAATAAAGCCTGGTCATTGGGAACAATATGCAAGCCTTGTGTCCATCCAGTGCTATTAACATGTCACGACCTAAAACAGCAGATTCCAACAGCAACCACAGGTCCTTTCCTATACTGGATTTTATTACACGAGTATTGCTCATAAAATTGGCACACATCAGAAGAAACTAGATGTTCAGAATTATTTGACATGTGCTTTCATACTCAATCAGTAATTCTCAATACTCACTTGGATTTTTGGTTTGGGGGAGGAGATGTAGTGGCATGTCAAGCTTAGTTTTAAGTTAAAGTTTCTAAAAATGTCAAGGGGTTCATCCTTTAGGCCTTAAAGTGCTACAGGTCAAACAAATGCTAAGACACAGAACATTTTATGGAAAAAGCAAAACATTCTTAGAGTTCCTCATTCAGGTCAAGAGCCTATGGGTTGATGTAGGTGTATACAAAGGAGAGGGAGAGAGAGGGAGAGAGAGGGAGAGAGAGGGAGAGAGAGGGAGGGAGAGAGAGAGAGGGAGGGAGGGAGAGAGAGAGAGAGAGATTATACTTTAAGAGATTAGCTTGGTGCTACATACGTATTAAATAAATCCTAATTCATTTTATCATTCAGAAAATTTATTTCCTTTCGTTCACATTTTAAAAGTCTCTAACGTGGTCATATAAGTTGCAAAGATGAAGACCATTTGAGTGGGCACGTGGTTAATAAATGCTTAAGAAATTCTATAAAACTGATATAACAAGTTAAAACCTTACAATTTATCAAATAGCTATGCAATTTGACAAGTACGTACTGAGTGACTATTACGGGCTCAAATCAAAGCACGCAGTTTTATCATGCATCTTCACCTTCTTCTTGCCCAATGAGAGTGTAATGAAAGTTTCTAGAAAGACAAATTTTCCCCATTCAGTTCACCTTTGCTATAATTCCACTCTCCACACCTGGTTTTTTGAGTGCACCAGAGATTTTTAAAACATCTACAAAATTCTTACTTCTTTATTTCTATAGCAAGTCCTTGAATATTCATCTGTTTCACCTGTGGGAGTCAACAGAACAAAAATCAAGGGATCCAGAATACCCAAACTCATTTCTCCTTTAGACTTATTCTTACTGGCCCCTGTTAAATGGAACTATTCTACCTATGCTTTTTGCCTTGTAAGGATGGCAGACATAATATAAATTCTAAAATCCATACCAATTAGGTACAATATCAACTAAAGCATAATAATTTGCTATTAGGAAAAAAGGGGGGGGATCCTTTTGTATCTGTTTTTCCTATTAAACTAGCAGCTCTCATATGTTCTTATATGATACTTTCACATCCCCACTCCCCCCTTTTCTTCCTATGACATTTCCTTCTACAATGAGGAATGGAGCGCAAATTTGACATTCAGGTCCCAGTCCACAGCCGTCAATGGCAACTTCATTAACTCCTACAATGCTCATCTCCATTTTCCTCCCATTATTCTCAGAACTCAGGATCAGGGTCAGATTTTAACTGTTGAAGAAGAGCTGTATAGGCTTGAAACACCTAGCAATCATCCCTCATAATCATTATGCCTAAAACCAATTATAATATACTTGGTGGCTAAGAGAGAACCAGCCAAGAGCAGTGCGAACCAGAGTTCCACAGCGATCAGAAGCTGAGTTAATTGGAAGTTGGATCTCCCTTGCAGCAATTGCTTGTATTCATGAAAAATGCTGCTTAGGGAATCTGTTTTAAGTGAATCTATTGGTGTCTGAAAGTCAGAAGTGGTGGTTTATAGGCATTTGAAATACGGTGTCTGTGATCAGGGTTTCTTTCCCCTTCAATTTTCAGTTTGGAGGTGTAAGTATATATGTTCTATGCTAAAGGAATGGCTGCTTAACACAGGGATGGAAATAAACACCTTAACATGCTACAAATCTAAAACAACATGACACAGTGAGAAAAAGAATGGGATCTTTCACTTAAGAGCTGTAAGACCTTGGTTGGGCAAAAGGCCAACCTCTCTGAGCCTCAGTTGCCTCTGCTGCCCCATCTATAAGATGAGGCTATTATCACTCACATCATATGGGCAATGCCTGGCACACAGTAGATGATCAATAAAAAGACATTCTTAGTAATATGTGAGGTGATACTGTTAGTCTTAGAATTTCTTTATATCTACATTTTTAAAATCTTTTAAGACTGGCTTTTTATCTTTCCTAGTGGAGTCAAACATTATCCATCTGGGGGAACATATATGAGGCCAAAGCTGCTGGAGGTCTGCTGAAAAGACCCAAGGCCTTATAAAACTGGGAGCTGTTTATACAAAGGGAAATGCTTAATGGCTCTACCTTCCAAGGTTGTGAAATGTCCCAGAGATCTATGAGGGTGGGAAAGGCTACTGAGTGAAATACAGGGAACAAGAAACCTCACCCCGGGAAGAGAAAAAATACCATACACATCACACACTTATAAAAATTAAGAAATTAAGAATTAATCAGCAGGTCGATCTCCCCCAACCGTATTTCATTTAGATACTACCTTCTTTGACAGAATTCAGCTCAGTACAAGGATTGAGCTAGGGGATTTTAAGTACTTTCCAGTTCTAAAATTTAATTATTCTTAATATAAGTAGTACCAATTTAACATGGGAAAAACTAGAGTGAAAAGGCAAAACTTTTCCATATAAAAGTTTTCTATATAAATATCCTGTCTCTAAAAAAAATAAAAGAACATCATGTATACTGGAACTTCTATCTCCAGCCACTTGTTTTGCATTAAATAAACACTCAAAATTCTTGAAACAAGTCAAAGGGCCTCCAGTTCTGCTATTAAATGCCATTAGTTACTCCTCTATAAACAATCAACTATCTGGCTATTGATTAATGAGCTAAAATGCATTCTAGAAGTAACCCATAACCTTCAGAGATTGGAAGCCCTCTCTATGCAATCCATTTGTTTGGTGCTATAAATTATCACTTTGGATTTACATTATTAGGAAGCTGCCTTTTACATATAGGGATTAATTTCCTTTTTACTATAAATGCTGTATTTCATAGCCCTAGTGTGGCATGCAAACATTAAGTTACCACATCAACAAAATTCCTAAGGAAAGAAGCCTCTTTATAAATGCTACAAATCATACTTTTCAAACTGTTAAGAAAACCTAGAGTTATCCCCATCTATTCTTTCACCGGAGATCAAGTATTTAATGAAGAACTAGCATAAGCATCTACAAATGTAAAGGAAAAAAGGAGAATATGCAAGCATTTCAATGACAACCTGAAACTTTGGTTTATGACTATCTCCTTCTCCGTCTTGCCTTTTTGATCGAGTCTGTGTACATTTTTTAATGGGCATTTTCCACTATCATGGCATAAACTCATTCCTCAAGAATGCCTGCTAGGGCATGGTGTACCAAAAGGACATATATTCAACTAATGTTTATCAACTGATAGCAAATCAATAGGCTGTTCCTGGGTAGACAGGCCAATTGCCAGTTGCTGCCCTTATCAGGGGCTGTTAGCATATCAAAGAGTGCTAGGGGATCCCACCAAGGTAGGATCATCCCTTTCCTTCCCAAGGTTAATTTTATCAGTGAATGCATTTTGAATGCTAAGGCTCCTAGGGAGTAAATACAGTGTTCATCTTCATGGCCCCTGTCTTTTGCTAACATGGTCAGGGACACAGGCTCAATACTGTAAGGTCCCTTCTGCTGGCTATCATTCCATTTCCACTAAGGGCACTCCCAGCACCAGCTAGCCAATTGGCTTTAGCACTCCCATATGATTTTGCATCTAGAAATGCCCAGAGAAGGCGAAAGGCACATATAAGTAAGCAACGAAGCTGAACAGCCATTGCAAGTGTTCCATGTACTAACCTCTATGTGGATTGGTCAGAGGGGTACCATATGGCTTCATATACAAACTTCATAAGAGAGTCTTATCTGTTCATGATCTATTGTCAAGAGAATAATCAGAATACATAATAGCATAAAGACTGTCACTCCAATTTGCAGGCATGTATATGTATGATTTATGTACACAAAAAGACAAGGTAAATACAGTGATTATTGGGTACTGGGGATCAAGGGTGACCTTTTTTTCAATACACGTTTCTCAATTTTGTTCCCCTAAATTTTTCAGTGATATTTTATAATCAGAAAAATAATATTTCTTTATGCTTTCAAAAGTAAATTTATTTCCCTTTATTCCCTTCGTTCAGTTGACTCCCTGGAGGCTCGATGTATTTTTTCTATTTTTTCCAAATTGTCTGCAGTGAGCATTGTAATATTAAAGAAACAAACATTATTTTAAAAACATCACCAAAGCAGTTCCTACATTTTTTATCAAGAAAAACAATTTTTTTTCCTAAAACGTATTCCTGATTGTAGCAACTTGAAAAATAGGGAAAGCTGTGAAGAAAATATAAATTTACCTATAATCCTACTAGTAAGAGAGAGGAACAAGAGCTTATCTATCAAATTTCCTTCCTGTCTTTTTCCTATGAAAATATATATTGTCACGCGGCTGACATTAGGCTATCTTTAAACTACCTGGTTTCATGTAACTATTATATGGTTTACATTTATTTCCTATTTTAAAAATTCTTCAGAAACATCATTTTTAATGACTGCATACTATGATGCTATATGGACAGATCATAATGTAATCATTGTGAAGCGTTTAGGCTTATTTCCAATTTTTCACAACTATAAATATTGCTGTGATAAACATCCTACTAACATCCTACATAAAACTTTATGCAGATCTATCTTTCCTTTGGATACATACCCAGCAGGGGAATTACTGAGTCAAAGGATATGAACATATTCAAAACTTCTGACACACTGCCAAATTGATGTCCAGAAAAAGTGTGCCCATGTACTATCCTTGCTGTTTGAATCTTATTTGTTACAAGAGTTTCCACGGCTCTGCTAATTCTTTCAAGAGAGAAGGTGGTGGAGATGGGCGGGGATCACGAACAAGAATAGACTGAAGCCTGACTGGCTTGGGAATTCTCAATCAGTTGAAGTCAGTGCTGGATCAAGTCAGCCCTTTTCTTTGCCTTGGACAGATAGACACATAGAAGAGGGGTAGGCCAAGATGAACAACATGTGATGAAACTCCCAGGCCCAAAGTTCAACAAATGACCGAGTCCACTAGCAGTTCAGAGCTGAAGCTCTTCTGTGTATTCGCTCGCCTCCCAACAGATCAGCTGTGTCTTGCTGATGCCATGCCTTCTGAAGAAGTCCGAGCTAACAGCAAAGACCCAAAGTGAAAGTGCTTTGGGCCCCATAGAAGCCGCACAAGCATTTTCAATCCGATGAGACAGCCAATGCCAGAGCCACAATTGGTCACACTTCAGGTAACAACTCAAAAGGCAGAAAACCTTTGTCAATAGAGAAATGTGTGCGTTTTGTCTGAGCTCTTGATTTGATTACAGTAAGCTGGCAGTAGCTCATTCTTGTCAAGTTTCACGGAGTGAGTATAAAAGAATTAGCAAAAATACCCGGCATTTTAGTCTCTTTCACATGAAAGGAAAAGAAAATAGAATTGTAAAAGAAAGACTAGCAGTGCTTTCCAACTAAATCAAAGACCATTAGCACGATGTGGAAGGCACACGGACTGCATCTGCACGAAGGCCAGAAGGCAAGCCTCTTGTCTTTCTCTGCACTTTTGTGGCTACTCAGCCTGTGAAAAGTTGCCCAGTACACTATAGCCAAGTTTTAAAATACATCAAATTTTTAAAAAATGTCTTAATGAAATATGAGGCAAGGATTATAAACCAATCAGTGTTGTATGTAATGTTATACACTTCTATGACACACTGTGTGGATGTGTTAGACTTTTTTGAACCTACAAACCTCCCTGGAGGTCTTTAGTAAATATGGCTGGGCAAAGGATAATAATACATCCACATAGGTTAAAAAAAAAGGGGGGGGGGGGGGGCAAGTTAAAAACAAGTGGTAAAAAAGACTCAGAACTCTCGCTCCTAGATAGGTTTCATGAAAATAGATGACTGCCTTGATCTCTGAAAGTCAAATGTCAGAATGAGGCAGAGCAAACATACTGAACATAGATAAATACTCCTAGTTTGTTAGAGACAGGAAATTATTATTAGAGTTCAATTAATTATGAGGATCTGACGCTTAAATGTTTTAAAAAGCCACAAATGGGGGGGGGGGGGGTCAGGGACCAGGAAAAGTCCAGAAATTTCGGCTTAGTTGATGGCCACTCTTAAGGTGAGTGGACAGCTCCCTTCCACTGAGGCCATTACTTTCATAGACCTATGAATTCTCATTTCTTTAACTCACTGAGTCTGCACACTGATCTTTCTACCGCCTTAATGAAATGATGACCAATATGAGCTAAAATTTTCAGTGATTAAAACACAGATTTGGCTAACTCTGAGGAGAGCTTCATGCCCTGCCTCTGTGAAATGAAAACAAGAAGGCTTGAGGGCTTAAGGGAGCGGCAGCCACTCTGGTTTCCACTTGGCCCATGCAGATAGATGAGACAGACAATTATTTCTTTTATGTGAGTTTTAAGCTAATTCAGAAAATTTCTACTATTATTCAAGTTAACAAGCTTCAGGCTCATGGGAGGGTTTTCAAAGACCTGGTGAAAGTAGCTGAGAGTTAAGAAATGATAGGGGGAAAACAGAGGGCACCATACAGACGGCTAATTAACATCTTGTAAGACCTTTTACTAAAGCAGCTGGTCTAGTCACGTGTTTAAGATTCACAGAATTTTTAGAATTCAAAGGGTTTTTAGAGAGCGGCTAGCTCAACCCCCTCATTTTATGGATGGGAAAACTGAGACCCAGTTAATTGCCCCAGGTCACAACAGGTTCACTGCAGAACCAGGCTGACAATTCAGTGTGTTCTGCCTCCCATCCGAAGTTGCTAAATTTGCTCCTAAAATGACAAATTAAAGGAGTTTTCCCAGTAGACTGGCATCAGACAACATCTCTATTTCCTTAAGATTTCTTTTAACATGCAAAATATCTAGCAAACAGTTTGATTCAGGGAGTTGTTTAGCAATAATTTTTCTTCATAGATGTTACATCATTTTTACTATGTAATTCAGAAATATATTTAACACAGCAGCTCTGATCACTTTAATCTATTTAGGTTTTTGATTTAGCTATGCTTCTTTTAAAAACTAATCTCTCACCAAATGCCTCACATTTCGGGATGGGTCTTTTTGCTGTGGTCCGAAAACACAGATTATGCCCCACTTCTACTACTTCTATTCCCTTTGGCAAGCAATTCTTTCCAACCCCCCTGAACTGAACATGTGATTAGCATATTCATGAGACAACTGATTCAGCTATGTTAATTAGCAGTGCTACTACCAAAAACAATTCCCAGAACTGGCCAAGAGGGGGAGCAGCTAGCTCTGTCACTACCATGCTCTGGCTCTGTGTCTCCAGCCTAGGATTAGGATTGTAGATTTCTGGTATTGAACATCCTAAATTAAATAGTAGATAAAAAAGATTATAGAATAATACAGAGACAAGTCCTCAAGCTCAGAGGTTCACATTAAAAATATGGCAAACCTGAGAATTTTGTTGGGAGGTGAAGGAATGCTGCCAAAGGAAGTGTTCCCCTGGACTTCACCTAGGTCTGAAAGCACACGCACACACACGCACACGGTTTATAACTTAATTGATTTATAGACTGTAAGTCTCTTGAGATAGGCAAACAATATAAAGTTAAAAGTATAGAACAAAAAAAGGAAGAGCTTACAGATAAGAAAATTAAAGAAGGCATTCATCCCTCAAATCTGATGACTTCAAAAATGCCAAAGCTGGCACTAGAATCCTGACCAGTGGTCAATCAAGGCAGAATGATGGAGAACCGGGATAATGGAATGATTCTGGGTAACAGAAGGCTAACTTCCTACAAGCCCCCAACCCTTATTTTTTATTGAAAAGTTTATTTTCAAAAGTAATTGTCCCTGCCATACAAAAAAAGTGGTATCTCATAGACACACACAAGTCTTGATAGAGGAAGTTGTCTGGGCTCAGGGTCACCACTTTGAATCTACACTGTCAGCTTGGAGGTGGCAAAAGATGCTCCTTTGAAGTTGCTTGACCCAGTATGTTTCTATGTGTCGTTTTGCTATTTCCTCACTACATGTCCCCAGCTGTCTTGTGCAACCTTGCTGCCTTATCTTGGTTCCATAGCCGCTATCTTGTTATGCTGCCAAACTTCCCTTCTTCCATTCATACCAAAGATGCAGGGTTTGGCTTTTATAATAGTTTGGACAATTCTTTGACCAAAGCACCCACCTTTGGATTTCTGAGAGTCAAGACACCCTCTATGGCACTTTACTCAACATCCCTGAATCTTTAGGACTTGAGAAGTATTGGCAGGTTGTAATTGCCAGCCTTAAAATCAATAATCAATCAATGCAGCACCCACTGGAGGATTATGATTTGCTGGGCACTGGTCAACTGAGGTTTTACCGTATCAAATTATTTCATCATTTCAGAAAACCTAACTTGGAAAAAACGTGCAAAGTATTCCAGCTCTGTTCTGCTCTCCAGACCACACATATTTCAGCTACTACCCTTTCAAAAAATGTTAACGTATGCTCACTAATTTTATTGTCTATGCCATATTTTAATTTAAAGTCAGAGAAACAAACTGGAGTTTCATAGTCATCTTTCCTGTTAAGTTTTGAAATGGATTAAAAACACAGTGTTAACACAGGCACTTACTGAATGTGAAACCTGGTAGGGAAGGGCAAGAGAAACTTCTTCTGTCCTTTTTTTAAAAAAACATATGCTAACACTTGTCAATAAAGTTTCTCTGTGTGGCTTTTTTAAAAAAACTACACACTGGAATCATAGGAGTAGTGCTATAAAGCCATGGGTAGCCAGGAGGGGAGAGAACAGCTAAACCAACGCAATGACTGTGGGTCACATTCCAAGAAGAGAAATGTCTATGAAGAAATGGGGTGACTTGAAGGAGGTGGCCTTGGAACTTGGAAATGATTTTATCTCTATTGCATCATGCTGTCAATAGGAGAGTCATTTCTAAAGAGCAGGATTTTTTTCCTTCTAAATTCTATTATGAAGCCCCCAAGTGGTAATTTTTAAATATCAGCATCTCAAGTTTTCTTTTTTTTTTTCCTTTTTGTCTTTTTTACTGACCAGTAACGGGATCACAACCCTCGGTGTCGCGCCCGTACCGGGGACCGGCAACGGGATCGCAACCCTCAGTGTTGCGCCCGCACTGTGCTCAGCCAGTGAGCGGGAACCGGTCTCCACATGGGATCCGAACCCTCGGCGGGAGCGCCACTGCGCTCCCAAGCGGCGCACTCTCCAGTGCGCCACCGGGCCAGCCCAGCATCTCAAGTTTTCAAAGATGACCACTGATTATCTAAGTTTTCTCCTTGAAGTAAAAGAAAATGCTTACATTATTACCTTGAATGAGAAACGCCATAGTCAAGAGAATACCATTCTCTTCAGTAATAATTATTATTTTTTAGTGATCAAGAGAGATGGAAGTGGCCTAATGATGTATTTTTGCCAATAACACCCATTTTCACATGGTACTGACATACTGATAAATACTCTTAACATTAACAGCATATGTGTAGGAGACTATGGGATAATAAGGGAGGATATATAGATTATTCCTAGGAGATATATAAATTATTCTCATCCATCCAGGGAAGGGAGATAGGATTAAGACTAAACACAATTTTGTACACAAAGTGTTTAGGAAAAAAGTGAGTGCAATCAATGGTAAACTACATAGACAGTATTTTAGTTCAACTATATCATAGATTAAATATGCTTTTGTGATCTAGCCTCGGACCCTAATTCTTATTAAATCGGTTATAAGTTTCAAACAACAAATCTCAAAGCCAGCATTTGAAATACAACCTGTTCTTTAGCTGGGGACTGCTTTATCAGCCATATCAAATCTAATTTAGTCTATCTTCTCACCATGGTAACAAGCCCTTTGCAGAAATACTCAAAGACATTTCACATCTAGAAAATTTGCCTGGTACTTCTTCACCACACATAATGTCAAGAAAAGCATGCTTCAAAGGTACTATGTAATTAGAATGGCCTTTAAAACAGGCACAAAGGAAATCATTCCTATTAAAATTAAATCTACTTCATAACAACCTTCAAACTGAGTGAATGGCACCAGAGAAAAGAATCCTGAGGTGTTTTGGACCCCATATTCGATTTTTTTAAAGTCTGCTCTCTGTAACACTGCTTCAGATAGTATTGAAGTACCTCTCATTTGGCTCATACTGGTTATTTTCTTTACTATTAAAAGAAAGTGTGCATGTGAGAAGCCATGTCTGGCACAGGGGACTAGAATAGGTTCTGTCATGGCTTCACACAGAAAGACTTCACCAGAACCCCAGCTCAAATAAGGCTGGCAAAGGAGCCCTGCTTCATGAAAAGTACTGTAGTAGCCACTTCTGGGTCGCTGCTGCACAGACACTCAAGAGATGAGCTTTGCTCCTATCTGTGTTCTGCATGCAGAGCTTCTAGGAATTCTAGTTGTCTTTGCGGATCCATTTTGAAGTTTAATTTGAAGTCTGGCATCTGCAGCATCTTTATGGTTATTTTGACTAAGACCGTTTTCAGATGCCTGCTTTTTATTAGGAAGTCTTTGGGTTTTTTTAAGTGACTTGCGTCAACAACACTATTCTGTGTTCACCCCCAGAAAATAAATGAAAGCATGTAAATTAAACTCATCTCCTCTTTGGCTCTTGTGACCATATTTCCATAATGCCTACCATACAGATTCCAGTGCATCCAGAAGGACTCTAGCAAAAAAGCTGTGGGGCTAACTTGCCCCTAGGATCCAACAAGGCGAATATCTTGGGAGAAAACTTAAGCACTGAGGGAACAGAACAGCTCTGAAGAAGCAATTGTCAGTTCTTAAATGTGACTTGCATAACATACCATCAAACTTCTTGTAACGGGAAGCAAAGACAGCTTGCAGATGATTGCACTGTTCGCTGACCACACTTTTGAAATCATCTTTACTTTGCAGGCTGTACTTTTCCTCCATCTCTTGAGAGCAGCAGGTATAACCCTGGGGACAGATCTTCAAATGATCACCTGTAAGTTAAAAAGTAGGAAAGTCAGTCTCTATCATCAAGTCTATCATCCATCAAGTCCAAGGGGGAAGGGTTTGATTTAGGTACACACAGTCTGGTTCACTTCAGTCTGTGATGTTTCTGCAAAGGCCCAGGTGTCATGTATATCTAAAAAGTTTCATGAAGCCTAAAAATATTTATCCCCTTCTTGAAAAAAATACAACCATTTAAAGCCCCCTCTCCAAAAGGCAAAAAAAAAACTTTTCAGGGAGATGCTAAATCATAGAAAAACTCATATGGTCAATAAACAGGATGGAAACCTGGCTGGTTAGCTCAGCTGGTTACAGCACAGCCTTTTTAACACCAAGGTCACTGGTTTGGATCCCTGTATCAGCCAGCTGCCAAAATACAAATGGGGTAGCATTCAGTATCAACTCACGTCTCTCTTATAAATTCCCTGAGATTCTATGCTAAATACTATACAAGGCACGCAAATGAGACAGTTTTTCTAAATTTGGGAGTTTACACTCCAAGAGAGATCATCTTTGATCAAGAACAATTTATAAAATATGTGACAATAACGAAAGACTGAGTAAATACATGAGCTGTAGTCCTACTGTGAGGAAGCAGAGGGATTCATGCATTTCAAGGGGTTGTGAGCAAAGAGGGAGGTCATGTTGGATAGTCTGAGTCTCTGATAAATCACAAAGGGGTGATGATAAACGATCCTCAGTTTTTAAGATTTTCTGTCCAGCATCTTCTGTGCAGATGTCAGGGACCGTATCCACCTTATGATTCTATGTGGGGTAGCCATTCATCCCAGTATAGACTAGCAGCTTCCAATAAATGGAATCTTTATGGAGCCCTAAGAGTCAAGGGCAGTGTCAAAGACACATCACTCCACAGCAGCCCAACCCAGGAAGCATCTCTCTCCCTCCCTCATACCAACTGCATTCTGCTTGCACTTTGGAGGTGAGGATTTGGAGGGGTTCTTTCTATAAGCCCCAGAATTTCCCCCTCGTTCCTCCTCCATCGCAAAACAAAAATTGTGCTTTGAAGTGACAATGCCTCTCCCTTCATAATGATCAAGAGATGCGGTGCCACTCAAAAAATAAACCCTACAGGGTACTATCACTTTAGTCACTCCAATATTAATTGGTGTGCTGTAATTTTGTTCAGAGGTTTACAAGGATTCACTTTCATGGTTCCATCTGCTATTGCTGTCCATATTTCGTGTAAGACAGAAGAGGTCTGAAAAGAATCAAGATCTCAGGAAGTCAGGAAGGAGTATATTGAAGACATGTGAACCTGTCAATGGTAAGTGTGTCCAATAAACAAAGGGCTGGAGAATGAAAAGCAAAACTTTCTAACACTAATCATGGGAAAGAAATGGGCCACAGGCTGGCCATTGCTGCTTCTTGGCTGTGTGTACTTCCAGGAAATAGGCCTTCACATAACACAGATACCAAAGTAGCTTTGGGATGGGAGGTTTTTCAGATAAAATTGAGTTGGCAGTTTATTTCACTAAGTTGTCAACTGCACATATGCAAATAATTATATAATCATATATGTTCCCAATCATTCTATTCTTCCTTCCTGGCAATTAAAAAGTAAGAAGAGTGTTACTGCCAGAAAAAAAGGGGTATGCAGCATTAAAGGACTACGTAAGGGAGCGGGGGTTGGAACAAAATCTTCAAATAACCTCCTCACCCAGAAACTGCTAAAAGTTTCTTTTGACATTTCTGAAAACCTTGGTCAACAGATAATTCTACTAACAGATTTAAAAAAGGAAAAAAGAAAGCTTGCATAATAGAGTTTAGAGCTGTAAAGTTGCAGAATATCTTAGATCTCATTAGTGAAAGAAGAAGGGTTGCTAAGGCTCAGTTTTATGGAAACACCTTTGTTACAACCAAAAACAAAACTCCCTCTTCACTAGCCTAACAAGTTCACAGCAGGCCTTTGGGACACATAATTAACAGAGAGAGACTGCGTTGTCTCCTGATTTCAGGGTCAAGGGTTTCCTCCACTACAATCTTGACACAAAAAACAATATGAAGGAACCCAAATTGTACAGGGATACGACTGTATTAAATAATACATATCACTTTTCATAGAAAATTAATTGGAATGCTCAGAATGAGAATTTAACACACATAGGGCTATTTAAGTGAATTACTTCACAATAAGGGAGCAGAAACTCTTCAAAGATTGTCACAGGCTAAAATTAATCACAGGTTAGGCTGTTTTTCAAGCCCCTGCAAAGATTCTGTTGTGGTATACATTAAATTTCTATGGCAAAACAATTCGTAAGTTTGGAAAATCATCTGTGTTCACCTAATCTTAACAAAGTTCACCCAAATAATAAAGGATCACTTACTGGATCCTATCAAAATAGGCTTCTAAGTTCAAGGAAAAGCACCCCTTTTCCCCACCCCTAATACACATGTGTGTGCCCCCACACACCCTGAAGCAAGAAAATACTAAGAGACACCAGGAAAGAATAATGGTCTCCATTGAAGAAGGTGCTAGACATTGAGAGGTTTAAACTTACCCACAGGAATTTGACACTAAGTAAAGATACACCCTTCAAAAATGGGTAGCAGCAATAAAAGTTTTACTGGTAACCTGCTGAAAGCAGACAGCATCGTTCACACTGGCACACATAAAAGGCCCAGCATGGCCAGGCACTCCACTCATCTCCCACCCACCAGGGGCCCTCGGTGGGACCTTATGGAGACCTGCTCACACTTGAACACTGGAGTACATCTTTATTTTGTCAATACCTAATAAAAAAAAAAATCATGTACTTTCATCTTAGAAATAAGATCTGTCCAGGAAGATTTTGTCTAGTGGTGAAAAGATGGCCTTGTGTAAATGATGACAACTTGGCTAATGTTTCTACTGGGAAAGTCGTCTTCCCTTTAGTGCACAGTTTCCACTCCAACATGCTACTTTTGGTTATAGCCTTGAACGCACCACTTATTCTGTCTGCATTTCTGAAAAGCATTACTTGAAGATGTAATTTGACATTCTTGCCAAAAGCCCTGAGACACAAGCAGTCCAAGACACACTTGTGAATTAAACCCCAAGACATACTTAGGCTACTGGGGATTCAGTGCCATAACCAGTTAGTGCTGATGAGAAGTACAAGGAGGAAAGGGGGACAGAGAGCCTGGGTGCATTTGAAAATGGAATTACAGCTCCACATTCTGGCGAGAATCTCTGAGAACTCGTGCAACTTACTCAATTTTTTAAAAACGGGAATAGCTCTACTTTAAGCACCCAAAGTAGTTTATTCTGAAAGCCATGGCATACATATTATTTGAAAGGCGTTCTGTGTGTTTGAGACTGCTTCTAAAATGCTATGTCTAAATAAGAACTGCCTTTTCCTTCTGGAGATGTCCTTTTGAAACCTGGTGATTCTACATACTTCTCATTTAAGAAAGATGTTTCTTTTAGGCTAAGTGAGCTGAACACAGGGAAAACTGAATCGATATGGGACAGGTAGACAGCCACTGTGGGGGTAGCACTGGACACTTTTAAAAAAGAGCCCTAGGTGATTTTGATAAACACCCTTTGTTAAGAATTGTTGCTGGAAAGGCTTCAGGATTCGAGCTGCACATGAGTTTGGAATAGCAGTTAACCAGATAATCGACTAGCTCAGTAAGCAGTAAGTTATGATCTACAACATCATTTGTCTGCCATTTCCCTAACTCAATCTCCTGCTTCCGTGACCCTTGATATAGTTTCTTTTCCGTGTATCTCTTCACGTCCCCTAAAACTCTCGTCTGCTTTCTACTCTCTTTTTACTGCACCTACACTGTTCTTTCTTACTCCCACCCCAGCCCATTAACTGTGTATAATATGAAACTGAAGGGCTTTTTTTTTTTTTTTAATTTGTTGTACTTGTTGAGAGTTCCTTGTTCTTAATTTTAAAAGCAGGTGAATTGAATGCTTTATGGTTTTCTAAGGAAGCACCTAAATTAAGTTGCCTTTTGTACACGGACCTTGATTAGTTTTTTTCTTCGTGGGTCAGTGGCCCTCAATAGAAAAAAGGTCCCCCAGGCCTGTCCTAGGGGGCTTGGATAGGATTCAATGAAGCGTGCTTTTAAAGCTTAACTCTATGGCATTAAAAACAAAACAAAACAAAAATCACTCAAAAGAGCCAAACTTTTTTCAATCACACCAGCTCTATGTAATTTCTCTTTAGTCTTAATATCAATGCCTTAGTTTTCAAAGCTGAACAAAGACAATCACAATAAATTACTACTCGATCGTGCCGAGTGTGTACTGGTTCTTTTTTTGAAGCACTTCGAATCAATGGTTAAAGGCGTAGGCATTGAATATGAGAAACCTACCCCATCATTTAACAGCGCTCTGGGGTGAGCGATGTGTGGAACTTTGCTTTCTCACTTTATCTCATTCATTCCTCTCACCAAAGCCGGGCTCTGATGTACAAATGGGGTGCGGCTAGTGTTCGTTTATTTTCAGTTGCTCATAACTCAGATCCCCATAGAAAATGTGGGTGGTTAGGTTCTCAGCTTATTTACTACTAACTTCACTATTTTCAACTATACCTAACAACCATTTTCTACATCTCTCTCAGAAAATTCATCTTGAAATCCAACTAGATGTCAAGAAAATGTCTCTCATTCTCACGCTTTTTGGTGGCTGAGGTGGGGTGAGGACAGAGGAATACTTGTGGTTACCTTGTAATACTTGTGGTGTAAGCTTTCTGTACCTGCAGGAGACAAAGTCAATCTCTAGTGATTTTACGCCCAGTGTCCTAAATGGAAAAACAGCAGCCAGAAACCAGTACAGGCACTGGCACAGAAACCAGGCTTGCCTACACCAGTGTGATTTGTAAGGCAGACATTCTCTTTACCCAGACTTATCTGACTAATAAAACATCCAAAATGACTTTGGTAAATAAAAGAGACACAAACTGCACCATAAGGGTGAGGACTGCAGTGAGGAACATGTGTGAAGAACTGACTGGAAAGCACTTTGTAAATTGCAAATATAAGAGACTAGGATTTTGCATTGGCCTTTTTTTTTTTTTTACCCAAAACTTTATTTTAAAAGCAATATATATTTATTGTAGAAAAGTAGAAAACTGAGGTAACTGAAGAAAATGAAACCCATGCAGACAACAAGCTTAGTGCATTAGTGTCTCTTCCCAGACCTCTCCTCTATATGTTCACCCTGCTCTACTTTTCAAACCTGAATCAATTTGGTCCATTTTAGTACCTTGGTTTAGCTTAAACTATGGGTTTAGCTGTGCCCCATGATTATTTTCTACAGTATCAGATAACCATGAAGCAATCGGGCCTTAGTGGACAGACCATTGGGGGTAGCAACCAGGAAAATGGAGTTTTTAGCTTTGATTCCACCACTTATTTGCTCTGTGCTGTGAGGCAAGTGACTTCTCTGATGGTCTTTGCATTGGCCTTTCTTGAAGTGAGCGCCTCACTTGGGTTATGAAGAGAACTTCGCTCTTTACGAGGGGTTTTTAAGAAGTGAATTTAAAAGGTTCCTAATACTTAACACTACAGTATTTGGATCTTTTATTCTGTAGGGCTAATGGTAGTCTAGGGATAAGAAGACTGATCTGGGAGTCAGGAATATGGGTGTGAGTTCCAGCTCAACGTGATTCACTGAAGGCTCTTGGGAAAATCAGTTACCCCCTGGAGCCTAAAAAAGCCCTTTGGAAACAAGGAAGCATTGTGTAAATGTAAAACAGTGCAATGACAAAACAGAGAAAGAAATGAAAACATCTATTATACTCGGATAAGGTACTGACGTTCTGAATGAAGAGACATTCCTGACAACTTGTACTAGGTGAGGGAGTGGGACCAGGACAGCAGTACCATCTCTCTTCCAGCTAGCTCAGGAAGATTTCTTATTGGAGGTGGAAATTTGGAGGAAAGAGCATACCAAGTAGGAGTTGAGCGGCATGCCCACGTATTGATTGAACTGACCAAGCACAGACATTTAAACGGCCTTCAAAAGCAAAGCCTACGGGGACACAATGACGAAATATAATGTGGTGTCCTGGATGGGGTCCTGGAACAGAATAAGGACATTGGGGGAAAACTAAGGAAATCAGGCAAAAACTTGTATGTGAAATGTTCACAGCAGTATTATGCATTACAGTCAAATTTCCATCAACAGATGAATGGATAAACAAAATGTGGCATGTCTGTATAATGGAATATTATTCAGCCATAAAAAGGAAAAAAGTTCTGATGCATGCTACAACATGGCTGAATCTCAACAGTGAAAGGAGCCAGTCACAAAAGTTCGCATCGTAGGACTCCATTTAAATGTCCAGCATTAGGCAGATCTAGAGACAGAAAGTAGATTAGTGGGTGCCCAGAGAAAAAGTGGGCTGATAGCTAAAAGGTAAGGGGTTTTCTTTCTGGGGTCATGAAAACATTCTAAAATTGATTTTGATGATGAATGCACAATTCCTGGAGCATATCAAAAGCCACTGTTCACTTTAAATGGGTGAATTATTTGTTATATGAATTATATCTCAATAAAACTGTCACAAAAATACTAAGGAAATCAGAATAAAGTATGACTTTAGTAATAATGCATCAATACTGGTTTATCAATTGTGACAAATGTACCACACTAATGTAAGATATTAATACTAGAGAATACTGGGGTGGTATATACAAAACTCTGTGCTTTCTTCCCAATTTCTGTAAATCTAAAACTCTTCTATTAATACGAAAAGTATATCATGAAAGAAAAAAGGAAGAAAGCAAGCCTTGGCTTTCAAAGTAAAAAGGATAAATACATGTGCCCAGTGGGGGTGTAGGGGGACTTTTATCATGCTTTCAAAATATATAAATGCTTGATATAATTCTAATATTGGGGAGCCACATTAAGCTATTATTTGCTGGGGCAATTTTCCTAATCCTTCAATTGCTACTTTACCCTTTTTCTAACTGTTATATCTTCTGAAAGTAAAACAATTTCTTGCTATTGGTCTGAAGCATTATCAAAATAGTTTCTGCTTACTTCTTAGATCTAAATTCAGGTAGCCACAAAGTGAGCCAAAATGCAGGTTGCTGTATAGCTCCAGCTCCTCCAAGCTACCTAAGAACCCCGTGAGGAACATACAATGCCGTGCTTCATGGGAACAAAGAAAGAAAATTTCTAAAAGTTTTTAATAATCCCAGGGGGGTGGGGGAAGTATACATTAATCTATCCTCCCTCCTTCCAAAAAGGAGTGAAATTACTGCATATAATGTGCTATGTACATCGAAAGCCTGAAGTCATTGGACCTAAACCTTAATAATAAAGCACATAAATTACAGTCATTACGCAGATGTATGATTTGCGATCACCTACCAATCCGTAGGAGAAATGCAGCTAGTTAGCATTTTGCAAAACCTTGCCAAAATATAGCTCTTGAAGGGCTTAAGACTGCCAATTATTTTTAGGTCCACTAATCCTGCAAGGTAGGATAGAGAAGGCTAACCAGAAACACATACATTTCAAAAATCAGTTTTAACATATTTTTCTAAGAATAACTCTGTGTAAGTGTAGTTGAACAAGTTAGGGTTACTACTCTAAAACTCCACACTTCTTTTCAGTGAGCTTGCAACAGCTTTCAACTGCGCTCCAGATTAGAAATCAAGCAGGACTTCTTACCACTCTTCAAATGATAAGCATATTTTGAAGTGAAGTTACTATCTGACAGTCTTAGATCCCCAGCAAAGGTTTATTGAGGAAGGCACACCAAACCAAACTGAATGAGTGGCCTGAACTGCACACCTTGACCTTGTGTCACCATTACTTCTCAGCAGCTAGACCCAACTGCATCTATTTTGCACATTTACAAGCATTACCTCCAGGACTCAACAGGAATAATAATACTCCTCAACAATTCTGAGGCTCCTGTAAATACTTCCTAAGAAGTCAGTGCTAATAAAAGGCTCAAGGAAATGGGTTGGAGGCCCTTGGGGGATAGCTAGGGGCAGGCAGGAATAGATAGCAATCTCTACTTGTTTTTCAACTAACAAAAGAAAAGCTTTCCTTTTTTGTCAATGATTCAGGGGCACAAACTTTGGTAGCATCATTTGAGAATTTCTCTCAAATACTAATTTACAATTTTCATTGGGCTCATAATTTAACAGAATGCCTGGGGATAAATAAATGATCCTGAATCATACAAGTGATTTGAAGGAGCCACATGTGAATTTCAAGCCCTTTAAGCATTAAAAAAATAGAGACCCTGAGGTTGTTTGTTACATAGTGCCTATGAAATTAAGATTTCCATAATTCTCCTCCAAAGTCTTTCTTCAGAATTGTTTTCATACTTCCCCCCACTCCAACCCCAGCCATCTCAGAGATTTTCTTTTTCTAGAGAGGGAGGCATAAGAGACTGTGCAGAGACTAAGATTCCCAGGGTTGATTGCATCTGTTACAGTCTCATTCCAACTACAAATACATTCCAACTACAAATGAAAAGCAACCTAAGAGGAAACAATTGGCTAGAACATCTTTTCCTTTGGTGCCCAACAATACCTCTGGAACCTGCTTCCCATCCCTGCATCATAATCCCTAGTGGACCCAGGCCACGGCAGGGCCACCTCTAAGGTAGCTGATCAGAACAGGCTCAGAGGGGAGGGTCACAGGGATTCCCAGGGTGCAGAAGGGCTGGCCACCAGCAACCTGCCCTTTTTGGGCATCCCTGGTGATTGCCGCTGTGGGGGTCTCTTGTGCACAGTCACAGAAGACCTCAGAGAAAGCAAAAGGAGAAGGGTGTCCTCAGGGAAACGTCGTTGGAGATACTCCTTCCCTCCTCCTCCCAGGGGGCTGATGGAACAGCAAGTGATTTTCCTTATTCTTACCAAATAATCTCTAAAGAAGCCCCAGGAGCCCAGTTCTCAGATAGCCTGCCGCAACAAGGAAAGGGTCAGCAGTGGAGCTCACCCCAAGTGTAGAAGAAAATGCAGTGGGGTGGGGTGGGGTGCTCACAGACATCAGACACTCTAGTAGAACGATTAATGCCTTTCGTTTTATACATAATTCACAGGTTGTGTGGGTCATGAACATTTTTAACATTACATTCTTTTCCCTTTTGTAGTAATGCTTTTAGCTTGGGCAACAGGGAAGATAAAAACCCTCTTTAACTTTCTTACTCTCCCTTTCACAATATACCTAAAATTGCTCACCCCAAAACACTACACTGTGAGAAGACGTTTTAGTAAATCTACCATATAGAAAAAATAGACCAGCAGAATAACATATTCATTCATCATGAATTCTCCAAAAGGTATTTTTCCAAATGGCTGTCTAGAAAGCTTTTACATCAAGTGCTAGCAAAATCCGCTTCCTCACATAAAGAAAAAATGATTCTGTAACATCAGGTTTCATGCCACACAAACCATCCTTGAAAATTCTAGCCAGGCATCGGTGAAATGGTGGAGGGGAAAGAAACATTTATGTTTGCAATGTTTCTGCTTAATTATATCCCTTAAAACCCACTCCTATGAAATTCTTGTTCAAGGTCACAGTAAGTTAGAGCTTACTCTAATACAGGTCCGCATTGAAGGGCTCTTAATTAGTCCCAGTTCCCATGGACATGGACATGAGCCCCAATTGAATGGGGGTTAATTTTACAACATGAGAGAAAAATTCTTCTGAACTTTAGCATGGATGGATGGGGGAAGGGTTGAGCCCGCCCCACGCTCCCCGCCACTTGGCAAGGCTGTTTCCCCAACCCTCCAAATTGGCCTGAAGAGTCTTTAAGCAGCATGTTATGCAATACGAATCATGCCATTTTCAGTTATATTAAAAAAAAAAAAAGCTTCTCCTCACCATTATCTAGTACCCTGCACCTGGACCTGCCACCTTGGGGCATATACCATATAATTTATTCCCATTTAATTGGCTCTTCGCTATTTATTAATAAAGTTTTGTTGACAAATGTAAAGATTTCAATGTACACTTCCTCTTCTAGGTCGTTTCCTCAAGTTTTAAGTAAAACTTGTCTCAATCCTAATTGTGGAGAGAATGCCACTGCTGATGTCGCTATCCAGAAAATTACCTATTCAATCATAATATTTGATGGAACAGTCTTACAATTCTGTGGTAATGCCAGTTATTTTGAGTTTCCTTGGCTTGGTGTGAAAAGCTTTTTGAAAAGCCTAAGTAGATTACATGCCCTGGTTTCCCTTTGTCTACATATGCATTAGCCCCTTATAAATACAAGGTCATTAGCAAAGCACAGACTCCCCTTACAGAAATGAGGTTGCCTTTCCCAGAAGATTGAGTTTGCTTAAGTGTTCAGTATTCTCACCCTTTATTATAGATTCTACCAGCTTGCCTTTATTAGTGAGGCACCCCAGGTCCGATTGAGATTTATCCTAATGGCAAAGTAGTAGCTCCCTGGCACCATTCAATTCCCCAATCTCACTTTTCATCATCTTTTCTTTAGGATCAGACTCACTGATTAATTACATTTGATTTGTTCCTTAGAATTAGAAAATCCAGTATATTTACCACTTCTTGACCTAGTTACTTCAGTTAGTCCACCTCAAAAGATTATCTAAGAATGGAACTCTACCCTTACGTTTTCTCCAAGTCTAAGTCAAAGAATTGATTCACTTCTCCCAAACTAACCTTTGACCCGATTTGGCAACACAAAAACATTGTCGGTGCTTAATGCAATATTTATCAAGTGCCTCTTATGTGCCAGATGCCATCCCTCAGTGCAGAAAATGAACAGACATGGATTTTATTTTTGTTCTACAGGCTTTTTCTCTCTCCTTCTTACTCTTATTATCTGAATTTGTCTAACTCCCACCCCCCCAAGATCTCTGAGGTCCTTTGATCTTACCTTGGAACAACCTAAGTCCAAAGACAGAAGAGATGATGCCACATCAAGCAAATCCACCCAACCCATGCTTCTCACTTTGGGACGTCAAAAGATGTGCCACAGAAGTACCCTTGGAAAAAGTGGGAGAGATTCAGACACTCAAATATAATCTATACTTTGCCAGATACGCTGTGTCCATTTTTTGAGTCATCTACAACTACAGAAAACATGAGCTTGGACTCAGAGCAGAATCTCACAATGGGGGTGGGGATAAGCAAACTGATGATTTAGTTCTGCTGCTTTTCTTGGTCAACAAAACAAAATCCACACGACAGAGTTCTCACACAAATGCTGTTCCATTTATTTGACAAATCGGAAGTCACTAAACATTCAAATTAATATTAATAAAAAAATTTCAGATGATGTCAATGCTTTGACTTTTAAAGGCCTTAAATCTGGTCATTTGATGATGAGCTTCCCTAAACTTATATTCAGGTAGTCAATAAGTCACTGGCATGGCTCCATTCAATTTTTGTAGCTGAAGTCTCACCGGAGGAGCTTCTATTCCCTCAAGTGACTGACACTCCAAACAGCAAAGGAATTGAGATGCCACACGGTCCCTTCTCCACCACACTAGGAATAACCCGTTTGTTTGGGGCTCTGTAGAACTCTAATAAAAAGCTGCCGAAAGTCAAATGCAAAGGACCTAAGCCCGTTCTTCAGCTGGGCTGCCATGCCAGCCACCTACCATTTTCCCTCTGGTTTCCTAAGTATCACAGAGAGGGGAAAATAAAGGCAGATCTTAGGCACTAACTTAAGGTATCAAAGTGCTTCCTTACTTATTCATGACATGAAAAATTTTACTTCTTCAGAGAATAAGATGGAAAAGTGATTGTCTCTTTGCCAGAAAGTGACAAGGAAAAGAGAGAAACCAATCATTTGCTATGCATTTGAGTCCCTGCAGGCCTGTTCTGGCCACCTTCACACACAGGCCTGCCAGACCAGAGGCCTCAGACGACAGGGCCACGGAGGTAAATATGAATGCCGCAGAAAGTGCACTGGAGGTAGCCCGGCCCTCTTTACTGCAGAACTGTCAGATAACCAAGAATGAAGGGGCTGCCTGTTACCATTTTGGCTTTGGGGAGGGATTAAAGGAGAGGAGCTACTCCAACTTGAGCCTCTATGGAGAACTGAAGTGAAGGCTGCTTCCATGGGGGTGACACTGGAAGTCACTACAGAATAGTGCTGTCTGTCATAAGACTCATGAAAGGCACTGGTACTTCAGAAATTGGGCCAAGAGACAAGCTTGAGACCTGATGCTTAGAAACTGAAAGTACCAGGCAGCTTTCTATGGCCTGGAGCAACTGGGTGAGCAGGTGCTTGCTCTAGTATTTCAATATCCAGGTTGCCCTCCATATCTCCTTTGGGTCATGGGCCAACTGCTCACTCAGAAAGCAATTAATTTGGGGCTGGCCCGGTGGCGCACTGGAGAGTGCGCCGCTTGGGACTGCGGTGGCGCTCCCGCCGAGGGTTCGGATCCCATGTGGAGACCGGTTCCCGCTCACTGGCTGAGCGTGGTGCGGGAGCAACACCGAGGGTTGCGATCCCGTAGCTGGTCCCCGGTACAGGCGCGACACCGAGGGTTGCGATCCCATTACCAGTCAGTAAAAAAGACAAAAAGGAAAGAAAAAAAGAAAGCAATTAATTTGGAAAAACATCTGATCCCAAAGAAGTTCCAGAATGTGGCCCATCATCAAGGCACATCAACTACTTTAGGATGAGCAACAAACATAGGGAATGGGGAGGTCCAGGCCTGCAGCCACTAAGGGACAGGAGTGAGAAAGAATGGAAAGAAATGGGCCAAAGGAGAGAGAAAGAAAAGGAAGGTGGCATATGACCCAGGGCCCAGTAGTGGGAGGGTCCCTACAACTGATGCAAGCAGTGATCTGGCCACCAGGGCCTCAGGTTCCACGGTGACTCCCATCAAGCAGAGGGACATGTTTTTCTCCCTAGTTTCCATTATACAGAGCCTGCAGATGGCACACAGCATTACTACTGCAATTAGTGACTATAATTATAGTGAAAAGTCTTTGATGTGATAACAAAAATTATTAAAATGGCCCTTCTTAGAGAAGAAGGGCAATAAATACAGCCTCATTTGGAAAATTCAAGGACCCAATTTCGTACCAGGACCTCCTGCCAGGAAAGAATAAGTCACTTTAATATACTTGTTTTCAGCTCTTCTCCTTGAAGATGTTTTATCCTAGGTGGAAAACAAATAATGGTATGCCGTTCGGGATATATTTTAAGAGCATACTTAAAGGTACTTCAAAGGAAAATAAAAAATAAAGTAACCTTTTCCTTGCAGACACATGCATATTTACACAAGCCCCTAGTTTTTCCTGGTCCCATAGTAACCAACGAGAGGCAATTTTTTTCAGCTGCCTTCAAGGATGAGAATGAATGACAACTGAATTAAATATGGGTCTTGTTTTAAAGATAATACTTGGCGGGGCTGTGCTTATCTGTATGAATTAGTAAACATTGTAGTGTGCTTTAAAATGTATCAGTAACTAGAAGTATGAAAGAACAGAGAAAGCTCACTTTGTTCTCTTTATCTTTCACAGGATCATAAACCATGCGAGGCCACATTTTATTTTTTTTTTAATCTACCTAATCCTATGTTTTAACTCTGAGTCAAGACAGCATAATACCAAATTCTATGCAGTGTTACAGCGGCACATACATTAAATCATATTCTGGAATCAGTTTCAATGTGGGGAAAAGAGCCATTCCAAAAGCTGAAGCAAAATTAAATGTCCAGCATTATAAGCCTTTATTGTTGCAAATGAACTGCCTAAATTAGAATGAGTTCAACTAGGCCGTGTGGAAGATATGCTTATGTTTTTGCCCATGAGTGTTTCCATTTTTAATATGTGATAATGAACACAGACCAATACAAAGACCAAATAGTATAACCCAAATTCACTCTACTAGGTTAAGTTCAATAATACAGAATGACTATACACAGTACCAGAATTAAATGAGCTTGAAAAAAACCGTAGTTCAAACTCAAGTTTCATAAACATACACTGGAATATATGTATGAATTGGATGCTTCAGTGACACCAACTCTGAGCTTCCTCTTGGCCTAATGACTTGGTGGGTTATGGGTAAGTGGGAGGTATACTCTTATAAAAAGGCATTGCTTCATTCTTGAGAGATAAACCTTCGTGATTCCATGATTCGTGGCTGCAAACATACTAGAAATTATGTCAGAGACTATTACAAATTGAGCCTATGTTAAGTAATAATTATGACGCATTTTGCTTGTTGGTTAAAACTCTTCCAGTAGCACTGACACACTTGATGGCCCTGCGATACCATACAGAATCCAAACTTCTCTTTATCCCACAAGTGAATAGCAGCTCAGAACAGGGAGGGTCAGGCTCTTCAAGAACCTAGAACTTTAGCTTACTCAGAATCAGCAAGGGTCTTTAATCAGAGCAGTTCAATACAAAAGAAATGAATAAAGTCACAATAAGCAGAAAATTCAAGACGGACAGAAAAGCTTATCTGGAGCTTAATTTGCTATCTAACTACATATAGTATACATGTTAGAACCATGTAGGAAATGAGCTATACTCTGATTGTACTGTTTCTGTTCTGAGTCTTTGAGGCAGGGAGGCATCATGTTATATGAAAAGCATAAGGACTTCAGAGTTAAATAGGCCTGAGTTTGGGCTGAGTTCTGTTGCTTACCAGCTGTGTGACTTTGGGACAGTCTCTTAACTTCTCTGAGACTACTTCAGATTCCGTAAAATGGGGACAAGAACAGAACCTAACTCAGAGTTGTTGGAAGCATTAAATATATAGACCTCAGTCAATAGTAGCTACTATTATAAATACATCAGAAGATGCTATATATTTCTTGGAAGGGGAATTCCTTTCTATATTTCAGGGTTCAGCTATGTTCAACCGATGGAGAACTGTTTTGTTTTCTTGTTGTTGCTATTATTATTACTATTATTAGCCTTAAGAAGCATTTATTTCTAAAAATTGCAGACCAAATGGCAATTTAGCTTTATTTAGCCAAAACACAAAACTGTCTAGTGATAAAAATTAAGGCTACAGCCTGTAATACTGCTCTGGGATTACAGGCTAGAAGAGTCTTTTCTTTGGTTTTGAAATGGCTCTGTTATGAGCTTTGAGATTAGCGAGAAACAAAATATTAAAGTTTGATTCTTATGAGACTGCCATTATTTTAGGTCAAATATCAGAAATTTCACAGACTGGGGGCTGGCCAGTTAGCTCAGTTGATTAGAACATAGTGTCATAACACCAAGGTCAAGGGTTTGGATCCCCGACCCAGCCAGCCGCAAAAAAAAAAAAAAAAAAAAAAAAAAAAAAAGGGAAGAAGAAAGAAAAGAAAGAAAGAAATTCCGCAGTCAGTCCTAACATTTGGGAGAATCAATTTTGCATCAATATCCAAAGCTTTCCACATATCAACCATGATTCATTTGCATCTTAAAATACCTGCAATCATGAATACAATTCAAAAGATGAAATGAGATACTCCTATTTGCTTAAATATGCATCTGACCTTTTTTAAAAAAAATCTGTGTCCCTACAGTATGCACTATGTCTGCTGCACTTCCTGACAAATGATCAGTTTCTTCCAAATAGCCAATCATTTTGTTGAAAGAGCACTCTGCTCTATGAAATAAAGGCAGATGACTCAAAAATTTAGACTAAGGATAAATTTTATGTCAAATAACCCTCCCCCCAAAAAAAAACCCCTACTCTGAGATGAAGGGAGTTTGTTCCCCTTCACATCAAAGGACAGGAGAACAAAGATGGAAATGACAGCTCCCTGCGCGATTGTGATGCATTTAAGTGCTGATTTTTTGATGTTGCTGATGAGAGTGTATCGACCTCAGAGCGTCTGTCAGTTTACCACCTGATCACCTCCTCATACTCTCTTTATGTCTTAAATATTTCTGTCAAATCGGTCTTCCTCTACTAGGTTTTAGACTGGTACCATAGATTTCCCTCTATTATCTCCTTTACAATTGTACATAAGATTCACAGACATGAATGAGAAAAGAAAAATTCATCAGCATAATGCTTACTTGCCAAGATGTGGAGGCAAGGTTTGGAGAGATGAAAATTGCTTCCTGAATAAGTATGCTAGAATGGGAGAATGGGGGGGGGGGGGGGG